>NC_044504.1:2815840-2883340 GCF_902362185.1 Chanos chanos
TAAAAAACTATTCAGAATACATACATGTATGATGATCATTCATAGCTACTGAAGCATCTAAAGGTCCTCTCTGTTGTTTCTCTCTCTGCTGTAGATTACAGAGCGGGAGCTGAAGCCGGGGGGTGCTGGTATCCCAGTGTCGGAGAAGAATAAGAAGGAGTACATCGAACGCATGGTGAAATGGCGCATCGAGAGAGGTGTGGCCCAGCAAACCGAGAGTCTGGTCCGCGGTTTCTATGAGGTACGAACGCTACACCCGAAATGTGTTGGAAACGGGAAGGAAAGGAAACAGTTGTGCCCTCGGGCAAAAACAGACAGACAAACAAACAAACAAACAAACAAAATAAACTTTAAAACTGAACATATGATCTGAGTTCACCGCTAGTTTTGAATGGACTGCTCCTGAAACGCTGCGGCGTCAACAGTATCAGCGGTGAATAATTTACGGATAGCCAGTCCAACATCAGTGATAATAATCATAATAATAAGTGTTTATATGTACAGTGATCTCAGATCAGAATGTCTGTAAGTAAAGATAAACCCTCATTTATTCAAATACTCTTTTCTAACTAATCCTTGACAGTACTGGACAACAGATAATCACACATCAGTGATTAAACAAAACATGTGTACCTGATCTAAGCTCAGAGCAGACTTCAATTAAAATTACACTTAAAGACTGTGATCAGATTTACTTTGATGGCCAGAGAACTGTCTAGCTTCCACAAAGACACATCACAGAACCTGATGCCTGTGTGAAACTATAGCTCTGGTTGATGAATGTGATCTGTGTGTGTTAACAGGTTGTGGACGTGAGGCTGGTGTCTGTGTTTGACGCTCGTGAATTGGAGCTGGTCATTGCCGGCACTGCAGAGATTGACTTGGGAGACTGGAGGAACAATACTGAGTACAGAGGAGGTACTGCACTGATCCAGGATCAGTTTTAATGGTGTTTCTAGAAACAGTGAAGCAGCGCTGGGTTTAGAGGACCTGATGCGAAATGAGTCATCTGAGTCAAAGATTGTTAGAGGTGCACTGCAGATTTGGTTCTCCAGAGGATGTCCTGACATATCGATCCAACTGGCTGTTTCTTTCCGTGCAGGTTACCATGACAACCACATCGTGATCCGATGGTTCTGGGCCGCTGTGGAGCGTTTTAATAATGAGCAGAGACTTAGACTTCTTCAGGTACTGCACGTGTGCGCGCGCACACACACACACATACACACACACACAGACACACATTTTTAGTATGTTGAGTCAAGTGGATTCAAACTGCAATATCAACTGTATTCTACAAAAAAAAAAAAAAAAAAATGCATTCTAAGTGGACACTGAACTGAATTTAATTGAATTCTGTGTTCAGCACAAACTGAATTAATGAACTCTCCATCTCAGTTAGTGACATTGGTCTTAAAACTCCTCTCTTTGACATGTCTGAACTGCCTCGTGGTTTTGCAGTTTGTTACAGGCACCTCCAGTATTCCCTATGAGGGCTTTGCCTCTCTCAGAGGCAGCAATGGCCCACGGCGCTTCTGTGTGGAGAAATGGGGCAAAATCAGCTCCCTCCCAAGGTACTTCACACCTGCAAAGTCCTGAACCAGATTTGATGTCCAGTATGTTGGTATAATCAACAGAATGTGAAAAAGAGCGCTATCTTTTAAAAACTTTTCTCTTAGTCCATTTCATGTCCATTCTTGTTCCGTACTGCCAACAACTTAATTCGTGAAAGGCGATTTGAGAAATTCGTTTTATGTATGAGGGGGGGAAAAGGCAGAATAAAAAAACGAACATATAAACAAACAAAAAACATCTAAGGCTGTCTCACTGATATCAAATATAACAATAGTTGTGAGAATACAGCAAAGTCATGCCCAGTGATTTTTATACCATAAATACTCTCACTAATTGTCACTAATTGCCAGTCTGGAATATTGCACTAGCTACACTAACTTCTCTCTCTTTTTTCTGTGTGTGCGTTTATGCGTGTGTGTGTGTGTGTATGTTCAGGGCTCACACCTGCTTTAATCGTCTGGATCTGCCTCCTTACCCCTCTTTCTCCATGCTGTATGAGAAGATGCTGACTGCAGTGGAGGAGACCAGCACTTTTGGCTTGGAGTGAAGCTACTCACTGTTTAGTCTCCAGTGTGCTCCCTTCCCATCCAACCAGACTGACTCACCATCCAGTACCCTTAACCTCTCTGACCCCTGCTCTCACTGCACTCTTAGTGCTCTATACCTCTATAAATCTATGGCCTTGCCTACTGGACCTACACATCCATTGTCTCCCCAGGCTCCTGCATGGACAACAGACCATCTTCAGATCCAACAGTTAGACCATCTTCAGATCCAACAGTTAGACCACCTTTGGATTCTTCTGGTGTACAAGCTCAGCTCTGACCCTTCAGAGTGGTGGATTGTATTTGATCCAAATACACACACATGAAAAGACGAAAAGACAGATATGTATGTGCACTCACTCTCTCTCTCTCTCACACACACACACACACACACATACAGACATAAAACGCAAAACACACACAAACAAATAAACACACACAGAGACACACAGACACAGAAACACATTCTGCATCAAATGTGTTAATGTAGACAACACACAAAACCAAGCATTCTAACTTTTCTTATTCTCTCTCTCTCTCTCTCTCTCTGTTTCTCTGTCTCTCTCTGACACTAACATATTTTCATTGTCCACATTTGCACGAGTAATACAGATATGTAGGTACACACGTTCTTCTTATGTACACCAACCAATCAAACACAAGACAGAAACACAGTTATGCAAACACTTTCGTAGACTTTCACACACTTCCCTGACTCTCTCATTCAATGCCACGGGAATGTAAAAAAAAATAAAAAATAAAACTATGAATGTATGAACTTTAAGCACCTCACCTGTGCAGGGCGGGATGACTACTCTCTGGTTTAAATGGGTGCATGACTGACTGGAAACTCTGGAGATAGGAGATCTACAGGCTGTTAATATCTGGTGTAAAGTCTCCAGTTTGGATCTGGAAATCAAGTTAAAAAAAAAGAAAGAAAGAAAGAAAGAAAGAAAGAAAGAAAGAAAGAAAGAAAGAAAGAAAGAAAGAAAGAAAGAAAGAAAGAAAAAGAGTGGCATTAGATTCAAAGTGATGTCCACAGATAAACACTGGGGGGCAGCACTGAGTCTGCTAAAGCTGTGTTTGGAAGCAGGGGCACAGCCAGGATGGAAATGCAAGGGTTCCATTTGTGAAGCCGCATTCAGCTATACTATTCTAATTGTGACGATGCACCAAAGATAGTAAACAAAAACAAAAATAAAAACTAAAATACATAGTGTTAAGGCTGATGTCAACAGGTTCAGGCCACAGAAAGTGTCTGTTTGGTGTGAAATCAACACAAGCAAACCTGACGAGGATCAATTGCAATACCTTTAGATGGGATGGGCGATACAATGCAGCAGTTTCATTGTAGATCCCAGGAACATGAATAGAGTGGAAAAGTTTTACAATTCCTGACACAGTATTCAGCTGTCTCTTATCTGTACAAACAGGAGAAAAAAATAGAATACGCTATTCTGTAGTACTGACAGGTGAAACAATTGATCAATCAACTTTATTGTCATACCAACCAAAGTCGTTAGGAATTTGCCTCGGGTCACTCAGGATAACAACACAATGTCATGCAGTCAGAGCATAACAACTTCATCATCAACAATGCAAGCTATTAATGTACATTCCTACATGCAGACATTCACCAAAAGAACAAACATGTCTAGTCTCATGGAAGGTTGCCTTGTATCTGTGAGAATATGACTAACTAAAGCAAACAGAGTAATGTTAGACTAACTCTTGTACCTGTGTATTTCTGTCCTCACTGCACCCCTGCTTCAGATTACCCACTGCTGTGGTTCTGATGGAAGTGTCCAATTATTGCCAATCCAACAGACAAGGATTATCACAATTCACTAAAACACACACACACACACACACACACCCAGAGCAGTCACATGGAGCAAGCATATATTTGGGTTTTAATACAGATCACTAAGGACTGGATCTGTTCTAATCGGAGTGCTCCTGCTCTCTGTATAGCTGAACTAATGCCTAATTACTGCATGCAAGGTCTGGGAAAGCTGTACCTCAGTTTGACCAATAGATGGTGTCGTGTCATAGCTTGATGTTGCATGCTGGCGATTAGTGAGCCAACACACAAAAACCCAGATTAGGTTTTCTTCTTCTTCTTCTTCTTCTTCTTCTTCTTCTTCTTCTTCTATTCTTTTTCTTTTTCTGCATGTGGAGTCGCTGTAATGACGAGCGTTGGCAGGCATGGGGATAGACAGAAAAAAAAAAGAAGAGTCAGTTTCATTTTCACTTGTTTCACTGTGAACTGATCCAAACTTTCACATTTCACCAGAGAGGTCATGGGTCAAAGGTAATGGTTGAAATATAGGTTTGCTAAGATGAAGTGAAAGGAAGAGCATGTATGTTTTTCATGATTGTGTCACTATCTGTAAATATCTGTACTATATGTTTGTCTGTTCTGTCTTGTGTTGAAATTATATTTTGCACTGAATGTCTGAAAGGCTTGGGGCTAGAATAGTCTCTCTTTGTCTGTCTGTCTGTTTTCATATCCCATTATCTCCGACACCAAAAACGACTCGTATAGCAACAACAGTCAAGTTCTCGGCTTGAATAGTATATTCACTGCGTCTCTTCGACTGAGGCGTATTCTGCTTAAAAGAGGAAACGTCCGCGACACATTATCTGTATTTGCTCAAGTGAGATCAAAGGCCACACGAGCGGACAAGAATACTGAGAACTCGAGTGTCAGAACTTCACACCATATCGCCTGTATTTTTCCATTTCAGACTGAGCACTATTAAAGGTGTCGATAGACGGGGCAAGTTTTCCATGAATTACAAACATTTCTGTGTAGTGTTTCTAAAGGTTTTTTTTAGTTGCATCTAGATTTAAAAAGGAGCAAATGAAACTAATCTGTATTAATTACACACACACGCATAACGATAATAATAATGACAACAACAACAACAACAACAATAATAATAATAATAATAATAATAAAAAATAATAATAAAACCGTACTATATTATAATACACAATAAATGTAAAGAATAATGTTGTCTCTTAAGAGTAAGATGAGCAAAATTGTACATATTTTACATTAGATTTTATTTTCTGGTTGTGCGCTTACTTCAAAAACACCTTCAAACTTTGTAGAAACAGATAAGAAATCGCACGGGCTCCGTTTAATTTTTCTAAAGCCCCCGGGCACAGCTGAATGAGTGGTTTTTGTTGTTTTTTTTTCCCTTGGATGCCTGCCACTATGTGACGTACTCAACACATATTGCCAGGCACAGTGAGCTGCCAAGTAATCTTTTCACAAACCGCCAGACTGGGGGAGGGAGACCGGCGGGAGAAAGGGTTGATTTAAGTTAAAGCAAAGAGACAATGTTGTTGGAAAATTAGAGATTACTGAAGTTGCTTATTAGAGACAAAACGCACTGTGGTTTACGGGAGTTCATCTGTGTCTTGACAAGCAGTACTGCAACTGGTGTTGGTGTGTGAAGGACTAGTGTCAACTCACGTCATACAAGGAACTTTGAAAAGAAGTGACAGCATCAAGGAAGGATGCGTCTTCAAGTGAATGCAAATGAATTTTGACAGTTTCTGCTTGAGCAAGGCTACCGGTACTTCTTCTAATTTAAAGTTAATCTGGGATCCGAACACGGAGCAACTTTTTTTTAAAATTCTTTTTACTTTTTCCTTTTGCTGGATAGCTAACGTTAGCTAGCTAATCACCGACCTTGTTTTACAAAGTTAGCTGGGTTAGCTTGTCATTGCTTTGTGTTGTTGCTAACCAACATACCGCAAGGTTTTAGTAAGCTCGCAACATCGCACTAAAATAGCATGTATTCTACATATTGTAACATCATACTAGATGGTGTTACAGCTCAGGGAAAATCAGTCTTTGACAACTTTTTAACTTGTAACACCGACAGGTTTTCTTACCTAACGTTAGCGAAACAGTTAACCAGCCATCCGACAGGTGTTCAGTTTTTAGCATTGCTTATCAGCTAACCTGGTAAATTTATCTATTTATGTATAAAAAAATAAACCGGTGGTCCTAACTACCTACCGTCCATCATTTGAAATAAACAAAACTAAAAACTTCTTCCGACATACTTTTTGGAACTTTTTTTGATTCATAATCATGGCTCGGAGACGATTGGACAGTCGTAGTGGACCTACGGGACTCCTTGGAGAAATTCAGACCCAGATAAGCACGGACGTTTTGGAAAACCATTTTGACATAACGGGCGAACTCGGAAGGTCTGTACTTATCATTGTCTCTCGTTTCTGCACTTTTAGCCCTCGACTACGTCGTCTTGGAGTCGACTCAATTAATGGTTGTTTCAAAGCTCAGGCTTTTAGTAAGAGTGACTAGGTTTTAAGACGAAGTTACCTTCATATATAGTTGCATGTCTTTCAAGTGTAATTTATAATTATAATGTCCAACATTTAGGGAAGTTAATACTTCTCGAGCTCCCGAGCCTGGCAGGATGTTACGCTTTACAGATATAATGTCCGTTAATACATTAAACTGATGTGAGTTTGCATGTTTTGATGGAGACAATGGAAAGACTCGCTGACTCGAGATAGTGTAGACTCAATAAAGTGTTTGTATGTGGAGAAAGGTCCACTATAAAAAATATGTCTTCCGCGCGATGTTTGTCAGATGATTGGTTGACTTTACAGCTTAATGTTATTTTCTGCATACTGTACTTTGACGTGCTGGTGCAGTGTGACGAATGATAATGCAGCAAGTTGAAAACGGTTCAGTGACCCATTGGCTCACACCAGTACTTTGCACATTATCAGGGTAGTCAAACGAGCTGAGGTTACCATGAATTTATAAATTATTCATTATGAAAGACTTTGTTTGGTTCGAAGAAGACAGAATGTGTTTTATCCGAAACAGAAGAGAGGTTTGATCTGTTGGAGCGGAGGTGAGGCATTCTAAGCATTGGTCTCCATGTCCTCTCCAGCTATTGCCTTAGTGCTGTGTCCGTTCCTGTTGGAGTGTGACTGAGTATTTTGTCTCCCTGTCTCATACTGTTTGTGTGTACGTCTGCGTATTGAGGCCAGTTGCCATTTGTCAGGCTTTAGGTTCACAACAAGGAAATCAAGGCCTGTGGGAACTATATTTTGTTCTTGACCCAACAAAGAGGAAGTGACTCCAGCTAGTTCTCTCTCTTGTTTCTCTCCATACATACATCGGCAGTTTCTGGTCTCTCTCTCTATATAGAAATGGTTTTGTCACCGTTTGGGTCAACATGTTTCCTTAAACAGGAAACACCCCTCACACTTCATTTGCTATATAAACACACAGCTTTGTTCAGCGAAAGTCAAATGAACTGTGCTGTTAAAAAAAAAAAAAAGGGAGAGAGAGAGAGAAAGGAAGAAAAAAGGTACACACACATGTGGCAATATATGTGGGTTTGTTTCACTACTCTTTCTAAATCATTTGGTATGTCTTGTGAAATGTCTTGTGAGTCATATGTGTGTGTGTGCGCGTGTGCTCAAGCTGTTGGCACCATATGACTGATGTGGTGTTCTAATTTGACCATATCACTAATGTGCTGTTTTCATTTGAATTGTATCCAATGGCATGGTACCTTTAAGCCAACTAAATAAGTAAACCAGGAGGACAAAGGGTTGAATATTTATCTCATGCCTCAGAGGACTGACCTCATCAGTTAAAGCGAATGTAAATTCATATAAAGTTAATCATTGACTGTCCTGAGGCGTATCACAGGTTGGAGTCTTAGAGAAATTCCCTTTCTTTCCGAGCTGACTCAGATTGTTACTGTCCGTTTATCGTGAAGTGTCATAAATAGCAGTGAAGTTCTGCCAAACACAGAGAGGGGAAATATGATTCCACCATCATTTTTCTGTCTACTAAGTATGTAAAAATCAGTTGGGTCAGGTAACCAGTATTTATATAAAACAAGGGCTCACTAGTCATTTGCAGGCTTTTTGTTCCTCTATAATGTTAATTGTCGCAAATGTTGTCAAATCGCTTTTTGCCTTATTTACACAAATTTTTGTTGTTTTTGTTGTTGTTGTTGTTGTTATTGTTGTAAACATTGATTCCTTCTTTCTTGTCTCTTTCTCAGAGGCAAATTCGCAGTGGTGAAGAGATGCGCGGAGAAAGCCACGGGGAAGGTGTTTGCGGCGAAGTACCTGAAAAAACGCCGGCGGGGTCGCGACTGCCGAGCGGAGATCATTCACGAGATGGCGGTCCTGGAAGCGGCGCGGAACAACCCCCGCGTGGTCAATTTGCACGCCGCCTACGAGACGGACCACGACATCATACTCCTACTGGAATAGTGAGTTTGCACGAGAATCTGCACACTGGGGCTCTTCTCTTCCTTAGCACGCCTGCCACCCAGACTCTGAGTTTGAATCCAAACCACGACCACCCTGGCTCTGTAGCATAAGTCATAGCTGTAGTGTGAAGGGTTGGATTGTGACCTCAGACCTGGAGTGAGTGAGATGAAGATGTTGTGTATACAGTTGTGACCTTTTACGATTGCTTATCTGATGATGTCATTTCTAAGAGTGAACGTGTGTGGGTATGGGCTTGGCTTTTCTTTTTTTTTTTTACTGAGTGAAAACAACAAGCACTCAAGTGTGTGTGTGTGTTTGTGTGTGTGTGTGTGTGTCTGTGTGTCTGTGTGTGTGTGGACTTGTGTGCATGTGCACGTGTGTATTTCTCAGTGCGGCAGGCGGTGAGATCTTTGACCACTGTGTGTCTGAGGAGCTTTTGCCTGAGGCCCAGGTCACTCGTCTGATCAGGCAGACTCTGGAAGGTGTCCACCTCCTACACCAGAGTGGTGTGGTTCACCTGGACCTGAAGGTCAGTTCATGCTCCATGACTCAGTCTGTAGGCTCTGCATATGCTGGCCACTCACGTCTGACCATAGACTTACTGATCTAGTCTCGCTCTCACTCTTAGATACACGTGCAGGTGATCGAGAAAATAAAGAGAAACACCTAAGGGAAAAGGACTCTTATTTTGACGTAGCCAAATTGAAAGTAAAATGATTGGTAATTATTGGTATAGAATTGCTAAAATAACATAGTAGTACATCTGAATATATCCGAAACATTCAATACCAATTGCCAGTGTGCGTCTGCTAAAAAAGATATTTTGAGATCAAGTGTTTCTCTCTCCCTCCGTCTCAGCCCCAGAACATCCTGTTGACCACACTCTCTCCTCTGGGAGACATTAAGATCGTGGACTTTGGCCTGGCACGTCGACTTGGCGCCGTGGGCGAGCTCAGAGAGATCCTGGGCACACCGGAGTACGTGGGTAAGCTTCACACACTCCTGTGCTCACACTCAGAACGCTGACGTTTTACAGAGTTTCACAGACACAGCACATTCTCCACCTTGATACCACTGACAGAAAACATGAATATGCCTGACTCAGTCCCGTACTGGGAAGAGTCCCTGTTGGTGGTCTTGGTAGAATTGAATTCTATTGTTGTGGATGTAGGTAAGCAGCAAAGCTATCTGGTGATATGACGTCACACAGCTGAGGTGCTTATCTTTTTCTTTCTAGCACCAGAGATATTGAACTATGAGCCCATCACCACGGCGACAGACCTGTGGTAAGTTGTGGTCTGATTTACCGCCAGTGATTGTCAGTAAAACTTAATCCACACAATGTGTGCGAGATAACTGCTACTGTTTGGATCCGCTGTTTGTTTTTGTTTGTGTGTGTTCTTTTCTTTGTTTTGTTGTCTTTGTATCAGTCTGTGTTTATGTTTTTTCTTCCTCATCCATCGCAGGAGTGTTGGAGTCATTGCCTACATGCTGGTGACAGGAGAGTCTCCGTTTGCGGGAGAGGACAAACAGGAGACTTTCCTGAACGTGTCTCAGGTTAACGTGGACTACAGCAGCGAAGCCTTCTCCAGAGTCTCAGAGCTAGCTGTCGACTTCATCCGGAAGCTTCTGGTCAAAGCACCAGAGTGAGTAACACAGGTTTTTTTTCAAACGTTGACTTCCAGAACAGTTACTCATCGCACAGACTTAATCTGGTGAGATACACACACACACACACACACAATTATCTGATTCACCCGTGTTTCCTCTGCTCCTCACAGGGACCGCCCCAGTGCTGCGGACTGCATGACACACCCCTGGCTGTGGCCGCCATGCCCAGGTCTGGAGCCCACACTCCCCGTGCCGCGAACCCTCAGGGAGAGGAGCAGCGGAGGCAAGTGGGCCATGCCTCCCGAAGACACGGAGGACAAGGAGAACCTTCACGACTCCCCCCATGCCAAGAGGTTCCGCTTCGATGAAGACGCGCCCGTTTTCACAGAGGGCGACCTTTGATCGATGGAAAGGAAACCGCGCTCTTTCTCTCTCCCTCTTTTCTTGTTTTCGTTCTCTGCACCAATAGTATCCGTCCTTCTCATGACAGAGTGAGGGTGCTATAGTCTCTGTGAAATTCTCCAGCCAGCACCAAAGATTTAAACACATCTCAAAGGCTGGAGCTAACTGCTGCAATATTTGGTCTTTATTACTAAATTATATAATTTCATCTCTTTTCTTTTCTTCAGTTGTGGTTATTGTATGTTGTTTTAAACATAGTGCTGTGGTTCGGTTTATTTGCTGTCCTCCGTGGACATGTTCGGGTAAATATGTTTCGGTGGGATTTACAGCCGGCCTATTATAAGTGACTTCTTTTTTATGCTAGAATTTAAAATTAAACCTTCAGAATTAATGAGGCCAGTATTTAACCAGTCCTGGAAAACACCAACTACTGTCATCCAGTGTTTTTTTCTTTTGTGTCCAAAATGCCAATGACACCATTAAAGCTTACACTGAAAGGGACCAGCAGTGCAAGGCACAGAAAAGTATTTTAATATATTTTTGTATTGTCGCCTTATATTTACAAGACTTATATATAAAAAAAAAGGGTATAGGCTATGCTGCCGTTTTCTACAGATTTTTTTTTTTCTCCCTCTCTCTCTCTCAGACAGGTTAGATTTCTTGTGTTTCTGATTTTCCTTTATGGTGATGTATCTTAAAAAGACAAAAAGAAGAAGTCTGTGCCTGTGTGCCAGTCTCTGGGCATGCAGACTATGCAAGGTCTTGTTAAAACATGACTCAGTCAGTAGATATCTTGCCGAACCCTATATTGCTCAATGTTCCTTGTAGTCAGTGACTTGAAGAATTGCGAAAAAAAGCACTCCACCTTGTTTTGTCTAATTGTTACTGTTTTTTGTTTTGTTTTTTTTTGCCCCAAGATGATAAATCTATGCCAAAAAAAGGGGGTTAACATGTAGATGAGAAAAAAAAGAACATTTTCTAATGTCTGTGTGTTCAGTGTTAACCTTTTTCTTTGTATTTTCTTTGTGCTGATGCTGTTTTCCTCTAAGGTTTTTTGGGTTTTTTTTTGTAGGTAAGGTACTGTGGGAAACTCTGGGGCCATTTAACAGTGGTCAAGTGAAAAAGGCTTAGACCATGAGCCTGTAGTAACACCCAGTAGTAACCTATTACATTCCTTGTCTCAGTGTGGTTTTTCTAAACTGTGTTTAATTTATTGTTCATCGTTGATTGTTAATCTGAAGCCCTCTTTTCTGAGGGTCAGGCGTGACGGCACAGGTCGTCCGCCTGTGCGGATCCATGTGCCTCCTCGATTTGTGCTTTACACGCTCATACGAGATCTTGATTTCATTAGCTGGATCGAAAGAACTTGTTTATTATTTTGGATAAGATATTAATGAATGCTGTTCTCATCCGTTAAACTGCAGGTTTGAGGGTTTTTTTTGTTGATGTTGTTGTTAAGAAGGAAAAGTAAGGTTTTGGTGTATAAGAGAGATAAGAAGAGAAATGAAGAGGTTTGCAGCTAAGTTGAGGATTTAGTAGTGGCTTCTGATTATGTAGGGGAGGTTAAGTTGGATTTGAGCCAGTAACAAAATGGTATCTGCAGGCCACTGCATGGAAGAGGATTTCTCCATTGGCTAAAAGTCAGGGCTGTGCAGTAGGCATGCTCCTTAGCGGTTCTCCTATTGGACAGTTTTGACATGAAATGACCCCGCCTTAAACGGTGGCGTTTTATGTCAGGAGCTGTTTTGTTTAATGAATTGTGAGATGGAATCGGGATTATTAAGTGAAAAGCTTAGATTATGTTTTAAAAGTTGTGTGAGGCAACCCAGGGTTGTGATTGGACGTAGATGTTGTAAATGTGAGAAATACAGAATGCAGTGTTTAAGATGAGTGTTTGTATGACAGTAAGAATAAAACTGTACCATGACGAAGGTAGTGAACATGAGAACACAAGTGAAGGTATTTAACGAGGGCAGAACCAAAAGCAGAAAATTAAAAACGGAGAGGACATAAATGAAACTATGCTGATTGGTAACTCTGGGAACTTGTATGAAAATATTGACTTTTTGAGTGGGTGGTAAAACTGGAAATGCTTGTGTGTGTGTGTGTGTGGGAGGGGGGGGGGCAAGGCCTAAAGATGAGTCCCTTCACCATAGTGCTTGTCTTTGTTTGAGGAAGTGAAAAGCTGTGTGTTTGTTTGCATGTGGGCCTCAGGGTTTTCCTGTCCATCTTACCAGCCACCGCACATAATACCAGCCATTGTCCCCAGTGACGGGTGTCTCCTGTCACAGCCATGCACGCGCACTCTCTCTTTCTCTCTCTCTCTCTCACTGTATGTTTAAAGGGAACTGGAATCCACGTCATCTGCCATCATGTCTGGTCACTTCACTGGAAGACTATGGGTTTTTTTAGATTCATTCAGATACTTCAGAGGAAGTGACATCTTTAGACATACATTTTTATCTGTTGGTGTATTTATGATTGTCATCTCTGACTTCTTTCTGCATCTTTTCTTTTTAAGTGAGCTTGTTTGTTTTACATTGTCCATTGGAATGGTGATGGGAGACCAGTAATAACCAGTACAGTGAAAGGCACAACAATATTATTCCTTTGAACAGAGCTATTTGTTTATTTTGAATTTTATAACTTTTGTATGTACAATATCTGTGGCTTAAATATATTTAATTGATTTGTAAAATACTGATTTTTCTCATTTGTGTTCAGATTAAAGTCTGTTTTAACAAAGTCATGAAAGGTACTATACTTAAATTTAAGCAGCAAGCTGCAGGTTTGGAATATTGCTCAGGTGTCTGCTTTGAATGAAAATAGTATGCTTTGAACATGGTAAAACCGTCATTAATTCTTCAAATAAATCATATTATTAGCCAGATGTCAGCCAGTGCAAATATCGTTTCTCATCATTAATGTTTGGCCTGCAAAGTTTCACATCAGTTCACTCTTTTGCTTCTGTAAATTCGAAAGCGAAATCTGCCGACGACGGTATTTTCACCGTGTTAAACCTGTTCTAAAATGGAATTTCTCTGGGAGCGTGGGGAGATCACCCGATAACAGCATGTGTGTCTGCCTTTCTTCCCTCTCTATTGGCCAGCAATACTGACAAGTCATCAAGAAAACCAGAACTGTGCTACAGTATATCGTTATCTGGTTACCTTACCGAATGTTTGTCTCGCGGTATCAGCGGACATAGCTAATACAACGGCAAAATGCGTTGAATCTCTGTGTCTAGAGTCCCGCTGTTGGTTTAACCGCTTGGAGAGGTCGAATCGGCTAAATTTGACTGAAGACGATCCAGTGTGAGGCCTAATAACACAAAGGCTCTTGTGTTCACACCACTGATGTCATTTCCATCTGTTGTGGAGCAAACACACTATTATGTCTTACTGTGTCAAAGGCAAACTTTAGTTTTTCTTCTGCTACTTCATAGCGTTGATAGCTAATTTCCCATAACGGTCGTGATTTTGAATGACCATGAAGGCTGATTTGTTTTATTTCAGCAAAAAGAGCATACTGCAAACAAATGGAATGGAAGTGAAGCAGAAAGTACATTCATTAACGTTTCACGCGTGTCAAATCTCTACTGGCTCACTGGCTTTGACATAGCTTACGCCATACCACAACAACCAAATTAGTACATTACACAGTGAGTAGCCATTTGGCGCATCAGCACAGAGTGTTGGATCCTTATAACTACAGATTATTATAGCACAAGACATCTCCCAACTACCTGCATGTATGCGGCTTAGCCTAGAAGCAAGAATTAAGATTATTTAGTCTCCCTCACAGAGAGATTGTCCTTAATACATTCAATTACACTGAGAGGCTACTCAGCAATCTTATTAAAGAATAAGGTATGAATAACTAAACCTTATAGTTAAAATAAGCTCTGATTTTTTTTTTTAACAGTTCACCCATTTAAAACAAGTCACATGTGGAACAACTCTATGCTTTTCACATTCGAGGGGGAGGGGTGATGACTTGCGAAGTATACCTCATTACAGGAATATATAACGGCTTTCAGAATGATGCAGTTTTAAATAGAAAGTGCTGGACGTTGACCGTTGACCGAAGAGCTCCAGTTCACGACGACGAGAACCATGTCGGGACGTCCCGTCGACCCTCCGTCTTCATCCCAGTTCTTGTCTGGGCCTATCCAATTCTGGCCCCTCGGATCCATAAGTCCTCTTGTCTTTTCCACCGATCACTGCAGATCTTTGACCGGGAGTGCACTAAAGAGAGCGTGTTTTCATTTCCTTGTTTAAAAAAAAAAAATCAGTCCTTCAGTATCCAACAGGTTGGTCCTGTTCTAATGTGTAGTCTATATTAGCAAGCCCCTTATTCTTAAATTAGAATCCACTTTTCTGGACTGGCGACTGGTGAAATAAACAAAGCGTTGAGGAAACAGTCTCACTGTAAGTGGCAGAACTTAAAGGAGACAGAGATGCTCTAGTAAGACTCATTACAAGAGGAAAGTAACATTCAATCATAGGTTTACAGATGTCATTATAAGTGCATGCGTTTCAGCTCACCTGAAATGTTAAGAATTATTCGAATACATTTGGTATGCAAATTCATCTATGAATGGGAAACATCGCAGTTCTGATCAAATGTCTGTTCCTACAGGTGCATACACAGCCCTTTGGTTACACAGGCAGAGGTAATTAAAAAAAGAACTGAAAATATGAAATTTTAAATTGTACTTTTAAATTGTAGCTTAAATATGACCCCACAAAAACAGTAATGCGAACCTTAATTCTTTTGCTGTGGCTTCACAGGCCTATAGGTTAAACTCGTTTAAAGTAAAGCTTTTTTTTTTGTCTACAGATCAGCAGAACAATAGAAGGTACGAAAACCCCCTTCTGCACTTTGTGGAATACTGGAGGTTTTCGCCTCCCTAAGACTTAACGGAATTTCTTTTTCTCTTTTTTTTTTTTTTTTTGTGCAATACAAATGCAGTCATGGATTGAGCGCTTTTGTCAGGTTTTGGCTCTCAGGCACGATTTGGGGACGATATCAGAACACCTCGATGACTCTGAAGTGGTTCTCGATAGACGCCGGCTCGTCCTCGAAGTGCAGCTTGTGGCTGAGACACGCGCCCAGCTCCTCCAGCGTCTGGACGAAACTCCTGTGCTCACGTCCCACCCACGCCCTCATGGGGTCACGCACCTCGTAGGGCGTGACGTGAGCGTGCAGGGACACTCCGCTGGTCGCCAGCTCGCCGAGAGCCTGTTTGTCGGTCACCCACGTCTCGCTGCCCCCCGGATGCCCTCCGTCCAGCCAGTACATGTCTGACACGCAGTCCAAGAAGAGTTTGAGTTCTGGGTCAGCCCTGGCTCGCGACAGCTCGTACACCATCTGGTTCAGGACCACGCAGCCCTTGCTGAAACCCACTACGGTCAGGGAGAAACCAGGCGGTAGCGGGGCGGGGACGGCAGTGCTCCCTAAGGGTGGGAGTGGGTTGGGTAGTCCCGCCCTCTCCATCCCATGGCCCAGGAGTGCCCTGAGGTGCCGGAAGGCTCCATAGTCAGGGGTGTGCTCCGGGGCCCCAAACAGGTTGCTCTCCACGAAGTTCTGATAGCAGCTGAACTTGTGCAAGTACATGCGCGAGGCGCGGATGATCCAGACGTGGTGGCCTGGGAATCGGAGGCCCAAGACCAGAGCCACTCTCTCCAGGCTCCAGGACTGCCACTGGGCTGCCTCAGGCTGGAGAGCCATCTCCTGCTGGAAATTCTGGGATGGAGGAAGAAGAAAAATAGGATGTATGACAGGAAAGAAGTGCATTAACAAGCTATGTGCAGAAGGTTGGAGTGTGTGCACGCACGCGTATGTCTGAGAGAGTGTAATATTTCTGATTGGATTCATGTGTGGTTTGAGCTGAACTACCAATAACTATGACTCAGTCAGTTGACTGACAAGCGTGTCCATTAGTTATCTCTGAGGGTAACACTCATGCAACGCATGCCAGGAATACTGAATCCCCCTGGGAATATTAAACACTATGTGACAACAAGACACATACAATGTCCCAAAGGGAACATCATCACCTCGATGAGGAATACAGGGACACTGTGGAAAACTGTGTTGATCTGAAACAATGTGAAAGCCACCAAAGGCCAAATCTGGAACACACTGGAAGCTAAAAATAGGATCTACACAGGTTCTTATTAAAGCTATAATCTGTCTAGTGAACAGATTAAAACTACCTTAGATAAGATCATTAAGTCTAAGGGGTCAATACATAAACTATAATCCTTGGTTGCTTTAAACCCATGAAGAAGTTGTAATGTGCATGTATATTATATTTATTGTATACACACACACACACACACACATCTATATTACTGTATAAAATGAAGTGAAATTACAGCACAGACATTAATTTATGGCACTGGAAAAACACTTGTCTTTACTGCTAATATTTTACTCATAGTCACATTAATTAAGTTTGCTAAACGATCGTTACTGTTGTTTAACAAATGCATTGCCAATAATTTAGATAAAGTGATATGCAGCGAGTGACGATGTAAATCGACAATTTATTTCATAGAAAGAGTCTGAGGTGCAGAACTACATTATTCTTTTTACTAGACAACGACACAACATAACCTCCATGTGAAATCAAATACTTTGATTGGTACCAATCAATAACCCCAACAGACATTACAAGTTTGTGAAATAAACCATTCGGGATTACCCATGTTCTCCTTCACCAAGATGCTTTGTAAATAACACGAACTAAAGATTAATAACCGCCCCGTCATCTTATACACGTTATTTATTTTATTTATTATTTATCTACTATTTAAAAAAAAATTAAAGTAACGCGACAGTAGTCACGGCAGGTTCACGTGACAACATGGAGGCCTATAATGAAGCTAATGTTAACTCACTAACCTGGATATCTCCAGGAAAAAACACTACGTGCGCATTTTCACTACTCGCGGCCTTACTACCGGAGCCACCTAATCTCGCCGTTCCAGTAGCAGGGCTGAGAAGGAGTATATCGTTAACCCGGTGCTGTTCGTAGCCAGGGACGGCTGTCAATCGCAGCAGCTGAGGCGAGTTCCCCGGCCGTGCCCCAGCAGCCGTGGAGAGACAACATCTCGGAGACTCGGTGGAGGGTCCGGCTGCAACGCTCATCGTTTGTGCCACAGCAAAGAGCGATAAACTGACTGCAACGGAACGAATGGTTAACATGAGATTATTTTTTGCAAACGTTGCAGCAGGTTGTAGAAACCATCACTGGACACGGATTCGGCGATGCAGTGATAAAGAACCGCGAAACGGCAACATTTAGTTGTAAAAATACTACCCTTTAATTAGCACGGTTCAGTGTTGCAACAGATACTAATAAAATGCAGCAGACTAGCCCCAATATTGTACAACTACAATCTATTTTTTAAACTATAACATCGCAACGAACTTCGACCCTTTACACCGCCAAGTGGCGCCCGCAAACAGCGCTCGTGTGTGTGGTATCTCTTCACATTTTTGTGTTCCAAGAACTGTCGCGCAAGCGTAGAGAGCGGACAGAAAGAGAGTTTCCAGCAGTCGTATTTTCACCACCGATTGTGTGGCATGGACTCGTCTTTAACACGCCCCGCCAAGTCCCCTGCGCTATGATTGGTCGGTTCTCGTTAGTCGGCTGTCAGTTTGGTCCTCGGCAGGAATGGAAGTGCTGAGACGAAACGTACAGTGCTCTACACCGCGATAGTTGTTATTTTCACAACAGAATTTAGATCCTAAGAAATCCAATTTGACGAATCTGTTATGGTTCGTTTTTTCACTGCAGAATCTTAGCATGAACCGGAACTCCGGGTTAGCAGGCACCGACCAATAACAGCACAGGGAACTTAGCGAAGGGCGTGTCCCTACCGTAGATGCGAAACACGTCTCAAGCTCCATTGCCAGTGATAACAGTACAAAACCCGTATGTGGCGTTACCGTGCTTAACATTTAAGTGATACTTTACATACCTTTAAGTTTCTTAACTGAGTTGTAAAAGGACAAGGAATATCCACCAGGAGTTGGAACGCATATTTGGCTTTTAGCACTACTCAGTTGTGACATACTGTGGACAGGGACTGAAAGCATGAGAAATGGTACTTTAAGTGTCTTTCTGTATCGTGCACGTTTAAAAGTCTGTGCTTCATATGAGGTTGGCATATATATGTATATATATATATATATATATATATATGAAGCCACAGTGTTTGCTCTACTTTTGCATTAGTTTGCTTGTAATCTGCTGACTTGGTTTTGCAATCTTTGGACTTTTCCATTTTCGTAACCTAGTTCAAGGTTGCCTAGCACTGTTTGCGCCTGCACTTCGAAATTTCTGTACCCATGAGAGATAAAAAATGACCATAGTTAAGTGTTGTGACTGGTGATGTTTTCCATAAGCCCCTAACACAGAAGCACGTCCTGAGGTAAGGGCACTGTTTTCGAGTTCGGACGTTCAGATAAACTGAAAACTCAGCTATCCAACTGCATGTAGTGCTCAGGATGGAACTGGAAACTGATTTAGCACACACACAACTTTTGGCCTGTATTATCGGGTTTTCTCAGCTAAGTTCATTAACCTTGACGATATCGGAATCCGTTGTCCTGTTAATGCTAAACAAATATATTAACAGACCTGTGACTAAACTGCCATAATATCTGTCTGTGTACCGAAAGATGGCTACTCCTGCCCTGGGTCGGCGTTTGGTTGCCTGTCTCCTGAACATCTCTGAGGCCCGCAGGAAAGACTTGGTCGAGACCGTGGCCCGGGCTGCCATTACAGATGGAAATGGTGAGGCAACAATCAAACCATGGAAAGGTCTAGATCAGTAGGTGGAGATGCTAGGATTTTGCTCCACAGCGCCTACACAAACACATACTGACGTCGATGAAGTTCTATAGAGCCTTGAGTTTCCTAGTTATCATTTGCATACACACCATACTGTTAACAGAGCACATACGACCGATTTTATCTGTTGTCTGTAAGAATACCTTGCTATGCCCAGAGCATAAACAATGTTTTTAAGCTTTCCCAAAATTTGCTTTGCATTTTCTCTGTTCTCTCCACCCTGACCTCAGGGACCAGACGAGAGGGCTCCACAGTTCTAAACATCTTTAATGATTTCGACTACAACCGTTCTGTCATCACTATAGTCGCAAGCATTGACCTTATACGTGAGTCCTATCGACTTTTTTTCCTGACCCTCCTTTTTCTTGTAATTTATTGGTGATAAATGCAATGATTTTGAATTTCAGATTGCATTGAAGGAAATCCACCTTGTTCTATTTAGCCACACAGAATCTATATGAAGGCATAGTTTTTGAAACCTCTTTCAAAAAAGAAAGTTGGAAGAAGCTCTCAGTTTGACCATCAGTTTTAAGATAAAACTGAAAAAAAAACCTTGTAAAGTTCTCCGTTCTTTTCCTTTAACATTTGCACATTTGTGGATTGAACTCAGTCTTAGTTCAGAGCCTGTTTTGACCGGACAATCTAAACAATGCCTACCCTTGAGACTGCGACTTTTCCACTGTGGCGCATATCACAGTCTGTCTCCTGTCTTTGACCGTTGCAGGGGAAGCGGTTCTGTCAGCGTGTGAGCGGGCGTGTGCTCTGATCGATATGACAGCACACGCTGGAGTACATCCGTGTATGGGTGCTGTGGACCTGGTGCCACTCTATCCTCTCGGAGAGGATGTGGGTCTGGAGGACTGTGGGCGAGAAGCTCAAGGTTGGTCATATCGCCATGGTTACATAATATTGCTGTGGTGATGTTTGCCAACTGTTGGGTATTGTCAGATGTTTTGTCGGTTAGGTGTGCCACTTTTCATAAATGCAATGTCTGGTGCAACGTATATATATACGGCATGTAAATTTTCAAAGGTGTATCACTGCATTTGAATACAATTTGCTTGTATTCCATTTAAATTGTATTTCCTGTCGAGCTGGCATATAAGAAAATTTAACATACTGTCCTGTTAGATGTTTTTTTCTGACTCATGCCCTTGTCTTCTATAGCGTTGGCCTATGATTTGACTCAGCGTGTGGTTGGAACCAGCGCTTTTTTCTTCGGCTGGGCAGACTCCCCCCGGCACCGTGGGCTGGCTCAGAGGAGGAAGGAGGTAGGCTGGTTCCGGAAGGATCTGGACATTTCAGCCATAAAACCAGACGTCGGGTCACATCCAATAAGACGATATGGCCTCACAGGTTAATCAGCAAATCTCTGCAATTGTCTGTTGATCAAGATCATGATCTGTGGTTTAAATATATCTTGAACGTGAAGTGAAGAGCATAAAACTTGCTATGTGAAGTAAATCACGTGTCTCGTAAGGTGGCGCTCTTGTCATTTTCTCATCAAGAGCAAGCCAACGAGTTTTCCTCTCTCCCTCCCAATAGGCGTTGGTGCCAGCCCCTATGTGATGAACTGTAACGTGACCATAGACACCGAGGACATAACCGTGGGCCGGGGCGTCGCCGCAGCTCTCCGGGAGTCCAGTCCTGGAGGTCTCCCGGGGGTACAGGTGCTCGCCCTACCTCACGAAGGCGCCGTGGAGATCGCCTGCAACGTGGAGAGCGTGCAGGGTGAACCCCCGGCTAGTTTTGCGGACAGCGCCGCACGGTGGCCGACCTTCAGCATCGCAGGCCGACGCTTCTGCCACGCCCCGGCCTCGCTCATCACGGCACGAGTGGCGGAGCTGGCCGGGCGTAACGGCGTCGGCACCAAGGGCACGGCCCTGGTGGGCTTCACCCCACTCGAATGCCGCAGACTGGCAGAGCGAGCGCTGGCGCTGGGTATCGGGGAGTTCTGGAAGCAGCAGCACAAAGTTTTCATGTGATCATTCCTGTCTCTCTGGAAAATCTCTGCTAACACTTTATTTTACAGTGTTGCTCCCACACTGTTGATTTACTGGATGAGGGGAAACTTGATACCAATCGCTGAATGTTTAAATGGAATGGAAATGAAGTTACCAGATTTAACAGAACTGTGTAATTTGCCTGAGTTGGTGATCCTAATGGGTACTTGCTGACGTAGTTTCACAAAAACAGATCCAGCTATAGTGGTGGTCGGGAGGACCTCAGCACCCTGAGTTAAAGCAACTGTCCACTCTGTGCACAGGCAGAACCACTGCTGGTAACCAAGAGGGAACTTAAAAAGAGATCCCCTCAGTATGTGTGCAGTGCAGTGCACAGCAATACAAAAGGGCCCAGCAGAAATTCCTCCTTTGCCTTCCGTTCAGCATGGGGATTCATATTAGGATTTGTGAAATGATTTAATAAAAACATGTCAATGTGAAATCCAGGGACAATTTCTATGGAGAAATGGAAGCAAAGCAGCGACAGTCAATTTAAAAATATTCATTATTGATCACTGGTCTTTAAAAATGAGTGATTCATTTATTGAATTGAAATAACAGTGAAATTGTTTGTCAGCACGACAAACAGCACTTCTGTGGCTGGAAAGCTTATGGCATGCAGTCTCCCTGGACAAAATATGTGGCTTGCTTAGTCATGGACCAGCTCATTTGCAACACTAATATATATTTCATAAAAGGTCTGCTTAAATAAAAGACACCTTTCTTTAAATCCCTCAGATGTCCTGTCTCATTTAATCACAATCACCAAAACCACTTCGCCCTATCAGCTTCGTCAGCTGGCCACCTCAGGTCCTCAGGGATTTTCCACCTTAGACCTCCAATGTTCTCCGTTACCACTGGCACAAAACTGTTACTTCTGTCCCATATGAAATCCAGGAGAGGGGAATTCACATACACATTTTCTTTAGAGTTATATTGTATTTCTTGCCTTTTTTTTTTTGAAGTGTTTGACAGGGATGGATATTTAAATCAGTTGCTTGTTGCTGTTGTATGACCGAGCAGTGACTTCTGAGACGTTACACTGTCCACGTGAGATTGAGCAGGACTACAAAATGGCAGTTGAGTGGTTTAGGACATATGGGGAAAAATAACAGGGATACCAGATTCGGAATTCCTTTAGGATGAAACAACTTGCTGAAATTATAACGATCCCAGTGAAGCACGCTGACGTAATGTATGCTTTGGACTTTGCGGCTAATGAAACTGCCATCTTGTATTTTGATGGAAACATTCGCTCCCTTTATATAGCACTGATGAAGTTTATGATTGATTACTAGACTTCATAGTGAAGTACTTTTTAAAAGGACAGTTTCCCACATTGTAACTATATATCACCAGCCTTAAAGTGAGTTATCCTCTAATTTGCCCAAATCTTTTTTTTTTTCCCCCTCTCTCCTGTATTAAAGGGTATGATTTTATATGATATATTTAAGACACTGGGACATGGAGCATGATCCCTTGAGAGCTGAATGTGTGTTCATAAGAACCCAGTGGTTGAATGCGTTTGAAATGACTTCACAAAGGCCGTAGTGGGAGCGGACTGCCAGTGGGGGACATGCATACTTGCCAGTGGTGGTTCCCAGTTAACTACAGGGAAATTTATGAAACTTCCAGAAGGTGGCAAGTGATGTGTGTTCTATTAAAGAGCTAACCTGTCATGTATGTATGTGTAGAACAGTAAAGGTTGCAGGCATTTGCCAATTATATGCATCGCTTGAAAACCATTTGAAAGAGAAAAAAAGAAAAAGAAAAAAAAAAACTCCCCACACATCTAGCTGTCTGCATAAAGCTGTGAGATGTGGACTGAGGAGAGCATCTTGCAGTCTCTGAGCGCCCCCTGTTGACAGTCTTAAGCTAAAGCTGTCTTCAGTGAGGCGCTTCATTCTGGCTTAGTAACCAAAGTAAAGCCATTATTCCACAGTTACCGATGTCTGGGACAAGCCCTGGATCTAAAGTTTGATTTTATTTTCATGATCGTGTATGACAAGAGTAATAAAACACATATGGAGACCACAGGGTTATATTTACCCCACAACTTCTTTTTTTTTTTCCCCAAATCTGATTTTATTCCTAATTAAATAAACCTACTCGTCAAAATCAAACTATCACCTTTCCTTTCACACAGTCACTTCTGAGACATTATTTTGGCCAAGGCAAAGGGAGGAAGGGGGCCAGGAAGAAGGCGAGAATCACTTCCAAAGTTCCGCCCCCCCCTCTCTTTGCAACAGCAGTTTTCCGTTCCTGAATTCAATCGACAGTAATGCGTGTTCACTATAAATTAAAAGAAAGTGCGTCAAGTGTTCAAGTAGGGTGGATAGTTTCAGCCAACACATTTTTTGGGGGGGGGGGGGGGGGGGGGGGGCACAGAGTAGGCAGAAAGAGCACTGGCACTGGAACTGACGGGTAAGGAGAGAGGGCCGCTTAAGTTTTTCAACGGTCAAGTATTCATGGAGAAACCGTAGCAAACTGAAATGAATGACTTCATATACTGTACTGCAGTGTGATTGACAGGTATCCGTTCTACTGATGAGAGTTTGTGGAGGGCAGAGGCATGACACTCAATTTTTTTTTTCCTTTTAAATATGGGAGGGTGATTAGGAACTGGAGTGATGAGGGAAGATGAACCAGGGAAGGGGGGGGGGGGGGGGGGGGCAGTTTCATCTCTTAGAGGCTCGGCGAGGGTCCCTGCCATTACTGATGGTGACTGAGGGTTTAGGAGGGGCAGGAGGCCCTCCCACAGTCAAAGGGGGTTGTCCGTTGCCAGGGACACGGCCGTTGGTTCTGCCTGGACCCCCGAAGTTGGGATCACGAGGCACGGGGGCAGTGCTATTGGAGTATGTCTGCATGGCACCGTTTCCTGTGAGAACAAAATAAAAACACACACACATGTAAGGCTAAGTTTTCCAACACAGTCGAAAACACCAGCTCAAAGTCCCAAGACTTCTCGAAAACAGATCCCTAACTGTAATTGACTGGAATAACGAGCAAACACGCATTAGCCTACAATGACCTTGACAGATGACATTCAATCCAGGAAAATTTTGCATTCTAGCCTTTCTTTACAAGGTATTACAAATCATAAATGTGAGAGGGACTAGTCCACAATTGACATCATAATCAAACTTAAAGGAGCATCCATTTGTAAAAGTCTAACGCCAGATGCCACACCAAAGCGCATTACATAACATGGGAGATCACTATCTGATAAGACAATCATTTCAAAGCAAGACTCCAGGTCATTCTCTCTGCCCTGTTCACTTACCTGTTTGTGCTGGTGTACCCGAATTCTGATTGGGAGGAGAATTGCCACGCTGCTCTCCTTTACCCTGTCGAGGAGACAAATCAGACATTTTGATTTAGCTCTCACAAACAGCAACCATTTTGTTTTGACAATTCTGAACAGCCACCATTTTGACCAGCTGACTGCTTCTGGTGTAAAAACCAAAAAAGAAAACTGACTCAGACAGCTGCTTCCTCTTAACCGTTCACACCTTCATCAACCTCTTTCATTTCTGCCCTCATCCCAACAAAATGTAAAGCTCACAGTATTGTAAGGGTTTACTCATATGTCTCTATGTCTTTAAAAGAGGCAGTTAGTAGATGAGAAAGGTCACCCCCCCCCCCCAAAAAAAAAACCCCATGGTTACTCACCGTCTTATTCTGCATGTTAGCCTGGGCTAAAAGCTCTGGATTTGGTTCACTGAAGTTTGGTACCTCCGAGTACACCATGCAGAACCTAAAAGGATGTGGCACACGTTACAGAGGACCGGTGTTTCCTGAGCACAAACTCAAACTTGTTTCAAAACACACCCTTAAACTGCGCTTGGTCGTTATGAATCCATTACCACATTTACACATATCTTAATCAAGAATTGTGTTAAAATCTCTGTAGCCCTGTGAATTACTAAATGCTTGGTCTGGGCGACACCCATCCACATTTGTTGCGTATAATCATCAAACATGATTAAGCAATTACAGGATGTTGCCATCTTTCCAGTGAAACCTCTGCCAAAGGTTACAGTTTACAAAAAACCCCAAAAAACAACAACAAAACACACATACATTTGGGTGAGTAAACATTTGAAGCAAAAGCCAAAAGACCCCTCATGTCAGGAGGGCATTACAGCTCTTAAAGGAGACACAGGTTCTCCACAGATGTGGCTATTTGAGTTCATTTTAGTCATCTAACAGGTCACGTTGTCCCATAAAACTTTAGGTAAATATGGCTACGCAGGCAGCAAAGACACCTTAGTGCATGACTTCATCAATGAATCATTACAGAAATGCAGACACAGCCAGTGCATCAGCAAATGTAAGTAGCAAAAAGCATCAGTCACGGGAAGAGGAAAAGCAGAGCGTTCACATAAACCTAGTTACCTCATCCGTGACCCAAGTGACCTTTAACAAGGTAATACTCACTCTCCAATCTTCTGTAAGTCTCCACCTCTTCCAGTGTAGAGGGTCAAGCAGCCCTTCCAAATAGAGGCATAGCTAATGGAACAGAAACCAGAGTGTGTGTTTAAATGTCAAACTTAACATTTCATTAAATCACCAACAGACAGAAAAAAGGCAACTTGACTGAAAACTGTCAAAACACCAATGTTTCATTTTGCCTTGGGAACGTAACATGACAAAATTAGGGATTTAATTTGATGACGAGTGCTCCAAAAAAAACCCCTCAAAATAAAACAAAAAAGCCCAACAACTAATGAGGTTTAGTACTGGAGAGTGATGTGCTCTCAGAGAAAAAGATATATGCACTGCCACCATGAACTTGAAATTAACAGCCAAAAGCTGCGTAAGGATGCGTTTGTTTAGCTGGCAATGCTGAACACAGTGGGTGAGAGGGGAGCTTACCCTCTTGTTAGGCGAATGATGTCTCCAGGTTGGATGAGGCTGCCCAGCTCATCCCACACCGAGATGGCGATGCTGCCGCTCTTGTCCGCCACTTTGCACGAGCGCACTTCGTGGCCATCCTTTGTCTTGGTCACGCGACCTGTTACACCGGGAGGACAAAGTTAAACCCCCACCCCACAGTATCCCTCATCCGTATGAAAATTACCTGATCAAACTTTTTTTTTTTTTTTAGACACCACAAAGCTAACAAGGTTAAAACGAGTCTTTGCTGAGTTACAAAACATAGCTACCGAAGAACAGAAACATGAATATTTAAATATTCCCACTGAATTCACTTAAAACAAGTCAGCGAAATAATAAAATGAAATGAAATTAAACACTTGCACACCAATCAAGACTGTCTCTGCCCCTTTAAGAGAAGCGTGGTACATTGTCATGAGGGACAGTGCGACTGCCTTTAATAACTTACCTATTTCCAAAACAATAAAGACGATATTTAGATTTTTCGATCCTGGTTTGACGTCTTTAAGCAAGACGACAGCTTCGTTGGGGATGTTCGACATTTCTAAGACAACAGTGGTAAAGCTAGGCGGGCTAGCTTAAGGCTAGTGCAACACAAAGCAGCATTCGGTTTAGCTAGCGAGCTAGCTAGCAGACATGAATAAGTTCTAATCAGCAGGCAATCTATGCTATGTAACACTATCGGGACTCAGCTTCTGTTAAACTATAGGCCAGATAGTTTGCCTGGAATTAATCTGCGAGGTTTTCCTTGAAAATGTTTAATCGTATGTGTTTCTTGTAAGGTTTAGTGGTTTACTACACTAACGTGCTAGTATTGTAAGAAAAGAGTGAATCTTCCCCTCCACAATAAGAGAAATCGTACTTTTCGAATGATCAGCTAGCTGGCTACTATTACCGGCTAAAATAACACCAAGTTTCAGACGTAGCTTTTCAGCTGGTTTTAGAAAACGTCGCAGTTAGGTTCACTCTTCCAAATTAATCGAAGCTTTAGGGTACTGTTGGAGCGATGTTATGTTTGTGTTTTTTAGCGAACTTATTTCCGATTTTATAAGCTAAAATATACGTTTTCCGGCCGACAGTTCCATTATTCTGTGACTACGTCTTGTAATAGTGAGTCGGAGAAGCTCGTTTAAAACAATGGTGAGCTTGTACAGTCACCAAAGAGTGTTACAAGAGCATTGATTTCGTTTCCGCTGCTAGATCAACGTAATAAGTTAAATTTCTTTATCATACGGCACAGATTATCTTGAAGCTTGGTTGTAGCTATGTCCTAAATCGACGAAGTGTGGGATTTTTTCAACGCCTATAATGACAACGAGATAAAGCTAAGTTTTGTTTGGTTTATCGAAGTCTAGAGTGATGATCTACCGAAGCAGTTTTCAATGGCCGTTTAAATGGTTTTGAAACCATACTAATTATTCCAATATTTGTAAGGTATTATCATCTTGTCGCCATAGTCAATTCGTATTCCGCAAACTACACTGCTTCTGCACTTCTCTCGCCTTTTCAACTAACAATGGTTCTGATCTTCGCAAACGTGTTTTAAAGCGTTTAAATATGTCAGAACATTCCATGATGGTGTCAGAAATGGGGGTTACTGGGAGGGCTTTATGAAGAAGGCTCAAAATTGTTAAAAGCATACATATCTTCCTGTGTAAGATTTATTGACAGACAGGTCATGTTAATTCACTGTGGGATTCGATAATCTATCTTTTTACATAATCATTGTCCAAGATAAATGCAAAGTACGACGGTATCACCAAGCCTTACTGATGGTGCTTACCATGATCACATTACAATGGGCTCTACATCTGATTGGGCACAACGAAGAATGTGTCCACATGGAAATGAAACAGCAAACACCATTTCCCTGTTCCAATGCCGATGTTGTATAATATGACTTGATAGCATGTGCCAAAATATTTCCATCGGTATGCCGGCAACTTTTGACGCACGATGCCTTATCTTGTGCTAGAATTACACGGCAGGCCATTTATCAACTCTCCAGCAAAATGACCTTGTATTGATCCTGTAACATGTACACAATATGCACAATTTGTGATGCCAATTTTTCCCACATATTGCGTAAGTGTTTGAATGGTCGTGTTGTTTTATTAGGACCACAGTCTGGTTACTCAAAAAGTAATTTCAGAGCAGGGGCGCACATTCTTGATGATATGAACGCTAACTTTGGCCAGATTTCTTTCTTCTTATGTATGTTCGGTGTGTTTTTTCGACCACGACGATAGTTACACGAATGAAAAGGGAAAGTCGTCACGAACAGGATTCGAACCTGTGCGGGGAAACCCCATTGGATTTCGAGTCCAACGCCTTAACCTCTCGGCCACCGTGACTACGTTCACAAATCCTAGTACAACATGTACTAACTGTATTGTTACACGATATCAAGTAGGTTTAACAGAGCAACACCGATTTGCTCTAGTTAAACTATCGAAACCCGACCCTCTCGTAATTATTAAATTTGATAGGTTTTAAAAATGAAACCGAACTGTTCTTGTAACGCTGCAGTATTTGTGTCATTAGCATATGCACCGCAAAATATGGCAAAAGTCATCAATAATTATAATTTTTGAGAGGAAAACATAGAAAAGAAACATAGAACACATCAGCCGAGCGGAGCGCACTTTTATTTTTGTAAATACGTGAAGAGGGAGAGAAACTGTGCATATAGGGATACCACAAGATGGAGACACGTTCCTAGTGAGACAACTAACCCATACGTTTTTCGGCGTATGATAACACCAGTAAAAGAAATAATTTAAAAAATCATTATCTTAATAAAAGATATATAGGTTATAGGTTATTGAAAAGCCTCCTCAAATTTTAAATTTACATTATCGTCAGATTCACCTTTTAAAAAGTTTTTTAGTCTTCGAAATGGCCACGCTTCTTTCGAAAGCACCACTGACCAAACACGACGTTTCTTTTTTCAGCTTTAAAAAATTATAATTTCACTACGCTGTTGCATAACTTGTATTGCTTAGTTGTATCTGAAACTTTCCGTACAGACTTAGCACTGACCCCCTGTCACAAAGCACAATGGTGCTGATAACCTTGTGTCGGATCGATCCTTGAGGAGGTACCTCCTGTTTACGCCGTTGTCGGTTAATCACTAAAAAGTAACCGGATTCTTCTGTTACTCCGTGCTCGAACAGACGTCCTGCCAAATCGTAACTTCTAATTTTTGCAAAGAGGCTATGTAACATGGTTCGGTATGGACTGACTGTGCCCTTCTCTCAGTAGAAATCGGCTACGGAACACTGCTCATTTTTGTCCAGTAGGTGTAATGTCATCTTTTTAAGATGTTTTTCTGTCTTTATTTCTTATTCAGGTAGATCCCATTACTCGACTGAATGTTTTTTTTTGTAAACAAATGCAAAACTGATATTCCTGCTTAAGGAGAAGAAATCTGTAGTGTTATTCATGGAACCCATGATACTGTTTTTGCTAAGGCAAAAATGGTAACTCTTACGATGCGGTGTCACTTTGACAAAGCAGCATTGGAACACCTGGGTCACAAAGCAGTAAAACCCACATTCAGTGTTCAGTCCACATGGAACTACACTTTTACTTACAGTAATCCACTGTAAGGTAAAGGCAGGCTGTCTAACCTCCGGCTGTACTCATGCCCAAATCAGAGCATCATGTGATGTTGTGTTACACCTCTTCGCCAATTACAGGTGCAGAGACTAGGGAGGCTATTAGGTATTGTGTGAAAGCAGGCCTGGGATACACGTGAAACCCGGCTCCTCTACCACACGTCATTGTTTGAGCGTGATTGAAAGACAGAGTGAGAGAGGGAGAAAGAGAGGGGGCGAGGGAGAGGTGAATGTTCTGCCAAACGTACATGTGGTGGGTATTAAAGGTGAGACAGAGCTGGTAGACATGGCCCTGGAAAGTAAAAGCTTAACACTATTCCCTACCCTTTCATCGCTCTTCTCCATTAGATTACGTGCACACATGTGCCTTGTTGGATGTCTAAAAATGTCTAAAAAATGTTGTTGTTGTTATTTTTTTTTCTAGCAATTGTATACTGTTTATGTTTAGTTGCTCTGTATAGCCTTTAAATACTACCACGTTGGTTCACTTGTGAACAGATGCCATGAATGATCTATATTAACCCGTTATTATGTGCTATCCTATCTGATTGTTTACATTTCTCTACGTCTATAATCAAGCTAGGAAACACACATTGCTGCTGGTGAGAGAATCTAACGTGAAGGCAGAACACCTGTAGGGCCCAATGGTCCTCCATACCCTCGCTCAAGCTGGAAAGAATGCCATCAATCGCAGCAGGTTTGACAAATGGGCTGTTATACAGCAATCTGTCAAAACCAGGAATGTTCTTCTCATGCCTGCAGTGTGAGTGTGTGTGTGTGTGTGTGTGAGTGAGTGTGTGTATGTGTATCTTAGGCTCAAGAGAAGCCTGCATGCTTCATGCCAAAAGTCGGAAATGGTGACCCGAGATTGATTTAGTCAAAACTGGACGTAAAGCGTTCAGCCACACGTAGTCAAACTGCGCAGATAAAAGTTCAGTGTTACCTCACAAACACTTACAGAGAGCTGTAGTCCTCATTCCATTCGGAATCTTTCCAATGTTTCCTTCCCTGGAATTTCTTCACTAAGGAAAATGTAGAACTATTGATCCTTCTGCTGTGTTCCTGAACAAGTATTATATTGTATGTAATGCTCAGCTATTTCAGTGCTCAGTAGACTAGATTCTGAATGTCAGTGTTTCTATGGGTGTGTTTTACTCCAGGCCATTCTCCCTTGTGACAGCAATAGTTACTGATGTTTTGTAGGCAAGGGGTAGGTTTCTATGGCTATTCCAAATACTCTTCCCAAGAGACTTTGTAAATGAGCCTCCCATAGTCACACAAACTCTGATTTAATCTCAGCATTCATTGTGTTCACATTTGATAATCACAGCCATCTCTGTATTTACAACCACCTGCAGCGAAAATGTAAAAGTTCTAAAGAAGAACACATTTGTCATGACTCATTATTTTCCATGAGTGTTTTTTTTTTTTTTATAATTATTTTATTATTCAGAGGGATCTGGATTACATTTTATGAAAAGCTCTTACATGCTATTGTACTTTAACTGTAGACAGAAGAAAACCTTGACCGAGTATGCTGACAGACAGGTGGAGGGAGGGAGAAGGCTGTTCACAAGGCAGGCAGATTGTTTAATCAGTTCCTCGGAGGTCTGAAAGCCGCTCCGTGTCTCCTGTGAGTTCTACAGTCTCCACAATGACTCCTAGCAACCAGGATCCCTGTCAGGGCCTGTAAATGGAACAATAGTCCAGATCATTGGCACTTCACCTGGACCGTCATGTTTAATGGCAGGTCCCGAGTTGTACAGTAGTGACGCCATATTACTGAGATTGAAAAGAAAAGAATAGAATGATTTTAAGGAAAACGATAGGTATAAAATCAAGGTTTTACAAGAAGGGATAAAGGTTTAAACCTATATATAGTAAACGTTGGGTTGATACTGAAGGACGGCACTGTAAGGAAATAGGACATTACCCGATGTATTTACCCTTGGGCATGCTTGATGTGGGGCTGAGCTGACACTGGAAAACTATGCTCTAAAGACACAGGACATCATTAAATTTACCCTACACTTCTACCCTTTATATTACGATATAACACACCATTAGGATCATAAAGTTTTTCTATAAGTGTTAGAATTATTTAAGTGGTCACTTAAGGCTAAAATAATCTCTGGAACAAAGGTGACCATGTGAAATCAGTGACATTAGGAATTAGCCACAGAAAAAGTTTGGGGTTTTAACCACGTCAAATCTAAGAGGCTTGCTGCACAACCGCCGGAGCGGATGTTGGAGTTTCCGCTTCCACGGAACTGGACTCCTCTTTGATGCCATTTTCCTCAATGCCATCGTCATCGTCGTCATCATCCTCATCTTCGTCGTGTTCCTGTAGAACTTCCTCTTCGGCCAACCTGCCTGAGAGGTGGTTCTCGGCGTCTCCGCCATCCTCTGTGACCGAAGCGTTACCATCCACGCTGCCTGGAGAAGAGGGATTTTGTGGTTCCCCTTCCTCAGCCTGTTCCTCATGGGAGTAAACTTCTGCCAGGGGCAGCTGACCATCTGGACCTCCCATGGAGGGCACTTCAACTGGAGAAATACTGCTGGGCGACGGCAGGTTGTCACCTTCTCGCACCTTCTTGACGTTGAAGGTCATAGGCGAGACGCGGAAGGATGAAGACTTGTCACTGGGGCTCTTGGGATGGTTGGGGGTGAAACTCTTTTTGATCTTCTCACGCCTCTCGGGCGGCACGATCTTGTTGATCTTCTTCTCGATGCTTCTCCGAGAGAAGGCCTTCTTCAGGCTGTCCACCTTTTTCAGGCTGGAGCGTTTGAACTTGTCGGCACGGGAAAGCCCCAGACGTTCGCTGTCAGGGCCCGGCAGGTCGTCCTCTTGCTGATCTCCTAGTGGGTCTGTGCTATCTGCTGCTGCCAGAGGGCTTGTGGAGGCTGCCTCCACATCTTCTTCAGAGGAGAGGCTGATGGTCTGTAGGCCTTCTTCATGGGAGCGGTTGGCATCAGTGGCGGGAGTGGGCGCGGGCGCTGGCGTCTCGTCCCGGGGCTCAGCGAGAGAGCTGGTGCCTGCAGTTTCCCCACCATCTTTCATGAACACGGAGGAAGGGATTTCGTTGTCCTCCTGGAGAGAAGAGGAGAGAGAGAAGAGGAGTGAGAAGAGGAGTGAGATCCAGAACATGGATGCGTAGCCACCTGCTGACGTGGTGACTGAAGCGACGACACATGGAGAATGTCATTCTGCTCTTAGGGGACATGTAGTCATGAATACACTAGGTGGTGGAAGTTTTTGCTCACAAAGAATCCCTTAGGGTCTTTTCTGCTGCTCCATTTTATAAGTCAATAAGTAATAAGTCAATGCCCAAAAGAGAAAGAAATTAAAAAAAAAAAAAAAAGCCTAAGTTCATTTTCAGTTGGTTTAAACAGATTAAGCATTTCTGGCTTAAGGTGTTTGCACAGGCTTCACACAAGTTCCTTGAAAGGAGGTGTCAGTTATCCCAAACATCCAAGGCAATGACAGTCTAACTCCTCTGTCTGTCTTTTAACACATTACTCTTTCATTTCCCAACGGGATTCCCTAATCCATGTGCATCTTCATAACGTCTTTTAAAGTTCCCCAGTACTCCCATGCCGTCAGACCTGTTTGACTTCTGTGGTTTACAGAAGGAACGTGGGCTGTGTTCCTAGAAAGATGTTGTTGTCTTATCTTAACTCTTATTAAGACTTATTCCAGTGCTAATAATGTGCACTCATGGCCCAGACAACACTGCTACCTCTACAACAAATACCACTGCCAGTCTTACTTCTATTCTACTGCTACTACTACTAATAATGCATATAATTCTTTAATTCCCAACACATCTCCCTGCTCTCCTTCTCGCTTCATCTCACCCCCCCCCCCCCAAACACACACACACACACACCCACCACCCTTCATGTCCTTGTCTCTCGCTCTAGCACACACACACACACACACACACGCACACACACAGATACAGATACACTAAGCGCATTGTTCTATAGATGTTTACTGTGACCTGCATGCTACCTAAGCGTCTTGGTGTTTGTCCTGTAATGCAGGTGATCAGATACGGGAGGGGATATGTGAGGAGGCATGTCTCTCTTTAGCAGGCAGAGGGCTGTTTGATGCCTCGGGAAAGAAGATGTGGCTTTCTGAGAACTCCTGTCCTCCCCCTCCCTTCCCTTAGGGCCAGGGTTAACCCATACACCGTAACACGCTGTCTCAGCCCAAAACTCTCTCTCTCTCTCACTCTCTCTCTCTCTCTCTCTCTCACTCTCTTTCTCTCTCTCTATCTCTCACTCTCTCTCTCTCTTTCTCTCTCTCTATCTCTCACTCTCTCTCTCTCTCTCTCTCACTCTCTCTCTCTCTCTCTCTCTCTCTCTCTATCTCTCACTCTCTCTCTCTCTCTCTCTCTCTCTCACTCTCTCTCTCTCTCACTCTCTCTCTCTTTCTCTCTCTCTAACTCTCATTCTCTCTCTCTCTCTCACTCTCTCTCTCTCTCTCTCTCTCTCTCTCTCACTCTCTCTCTCTCTCTCTCTCTCTCTCTCTCTCTCACTCTTTCTCTCTCTCTCTCTCTCTCACTCTCGCTCTCTCTCTCTCTGTACAACCACCTCTGCATACAATGTCAGTGCAGAGGTACACATGGAGCTCTAAATGTCTTTGCATTGCACTAGAGGAAAGAAGTCGTCCAATCGGAATGGCAGTGTGCACAATCCCTGGTTTCAGTGAGCTGTTCTGATTGCATATGTCTTTATGTATGCAGCAGGGTGAGGCACGTGGAATGTGAAGGCTGTGCAGGGGAAACGGCTGTGTTCAGGCACTGCAGTTTAGCGCCCATTAGAGTGTCAGAAGACACTCATTACTGCATAACTCAGGGACAGGATAAGCCAGTGAAGGCAAAAACACTCTGTCAATGTACCAAAAACAGACAAAAAAAATTATGTTGAGCAACAGTGCCATTCACAAACTGTCATGAGGAAAAGAGTGAAGAACGTATTTCACATACACTGCTGCTGAAAGGCATGTGCAGCAGGGCAACCAATCAGATGGCACGAATGACAGTGACCTCAGAAGCTCCTTCAGTTTGTAATGATCAGAAGCAGAATAATGTCAGCAAACTGACGGATTAGTCCACTTAAGAATTAAGATCTGAAGAGTTATACATTTACTCATAATAGTGATTACAAGGGGAATTGATTATTCATAATGTGGCTGTCTATCATCGTATGAAAAAAATAAAAAATAAAAACACATTCTCTAATCATCCTAACATGTCCAAACACATACACACTGCAGTTGGATACCACCCAAGTTCTTTACAACTAGACATGACATGTCACTGATTGAAGAGTTTCACATGACAAGACAGAGTTTTCAAACGTTTTAAAATCGAATTAAAATGAGATTTAATGAATTAAATTGTTTTTTTTCTGTATTACAAAATCAGATTTCTGATCTCATTTTTGAGATTTAACCCCCCACCCCCATCTAAATGCACTGATTCAATTCAATAACAGCGTAGGAAAATGGCATCTAGAAATTACATCTACGATTCTACGCTCTCACCAAAACAAACGAAAAAAATACATAGAAAAATGCTCTCCAGTTCTCTTGGTTGGCTGTTTATTGAAACCACTGGCTGTTTATTGAAACCACTGGCTGGGGACCTGATATTTCTTCGCTGACGTGTCCTTCTCATTCCTGCCCCTCTTTCATTCATTGACAATGACAAGAACTCAGTCTCATGATGAAAGGACATCTTCACCTTGCCTTCAAGGGCTGCCAAAGTCTAAATTCTACAGAGATTTTAAATTCTAGTCCACATATGTCACTGTGTGGGTAGGGATGCAGGACGTCAATATATGGCACTAAAAAAGACTGAATTATGGGTAGTTTATATGAAAAGGTCATTTTCTTGATAAACTCTGTTTGCTAAGCACTGTTTGCTAAGCACTGTTTAAGTGCTTCCCATCCATTTGCCTTTACAGTGACAGGAGAGAGAGAGAGAGAGAGAGAGAGAGAGAGAGAGTTCTGTATGTGTACAAATTGTGTAATTCTGAAATGACAATGCAGTATAAATGTTGAGATTTAGGTATAACGTAATACAGGGACGAGGAAACATTTGAACACTGTATTATTCAGGTCTTTTTCTTTGTAATTTAGAAGTAGAGGTGGAATCTGCCCCAGGCCTTGAGGGGATGGATCTAGTCACAACTAGCGCTCCCTGGGTAAACCAGTTTCCTGTGTGGACCCAACCTGCCGGAGCTTTCTTCTCAACCATAAAATAACACTCTGCTGTTTTGTCCAGGACTGAAACTTCAGCAGAGAGTTGGCACTCATCTTTATTTTTCTACCTTTCTCATCCTCTGTCCTCCCTCTTTCAAACCCGCAACTATGTGGTGATAACCGCTTGCCAAAGGAGGATGGGCCCTCCCTCCCGAGCCTGGTTTCTCATGCTTGTTATCTTTTTCACAAAGAGCTTTTTCTTCACACTTACTGCCATTACTTTGCAACAAATATGCACTTCAGTTTACAACAAAGATTGAAAATGCAAAGAAAAAAAAAAACACATGTTGTGTACCTGCATTACCATATCACTTTCTTCATGGATCCTGGCAACTCTAATTAAAATGTGAACATAATATGTGTATGCATAGAAATGCTATTTATGATCATTTGATTTAATTGAGTATAATGTGTGTCTGCTTTGAAAACTTTGCCTGTCAACATGTTTCCAAAGAAGGCATATGAAAATATGAAGCTATGATCATTTGAGATATGGTGACATATTGGATGAAGGAGGTTCATACTTAGTACACTGGTATATTAGGTCTACAAATCTTTCTTATTTACAATATCACTGTTTGGGCATCTCTCGCAGAAGGTTGGAGTTTCTACCCAGAAGACGGGCTTATATCAAGTTTGCAGATCTATGAAATGAAGACACATTTCAGGCTTAAACACTCCACTATAAATAGCAGGTTGACAACAGAGTTTGGGTGTGTTGAAAATAAGACTCATCTCCTCAGGTTTCATTGTGTGACATCATCCAAGGGAGTATACCAGTAACACTGGTGTACCTGTTATACTGGTGTACCTGGCAGTATGGTAAAACTCTCAAAAATCAGATGGGTAGAGCCATGCATGGCTTTCTGCCATTTAACCAGCTACAAAAAGACTACAGGAGGGAGAGAGAGAAACATACCCATGATGGGCCCCCTGATTTAGCAAAGTAGAGGATCACTCTGCGTGTGTGTGTGTGTGCGTGTGTGTGTGTGTGTGTGTTAAGGTCAGAAGAACAAAAGGAAAAGACACATCTGTGGAAGGAGAGGGCAGGGCAGAGGAGACAAATATCACAGGGAGAGAGAAAAGACAGAGTTCACCATTAGAGACAGGAAAAGGGAAGGAACCATCAAGGTTACTGTGTTAAATTTGACCAGGGGAACGTGTGCACGGGGTTAACGCTGGGCAATGTGAAACTAGACCTCATTCAATCAACTAACAAACAAACCAGACCTTATTAAATCTTATTAGATCTAAAAGAAATCTGTGACTTTTATGTTTTAAAGGAAGAGTGATAAAACTTGACTGTGTTTTCCTTACACTGTGATGACAATGCTAAAGATATAAAATCTATGCCAGCCTTTCCTTTTAATTACAACCCTTGTTTTCCTCCACACTCCCACTAATGCAGTTATAACATTATGCACCTGTTGCATGGAGACTGCACAGAGAAGGAAAACAAACAAACAAACAAACAATCAAACAACCTCCCCCCCCCCCCCCCCCCCCCCCCCCCCGCCTTGTGCCATGTTAAACACCAGACAATTCCAGTGTGGCTGTTTTCATACTGCATACAGCTCTCCTGGCTTGGATTTGGATTTGGTCCCTCAAAACAAACGTGACCCATATCAGAACAGACCGGATGTGGCTCTTACTGTTCAGACTACTCTGCAGAGATCTGAGCCTTCTGTCTCTGCCCTCTCTGCCTCTCTAATTTATTACCTCCCCTGCAAACTTTATCCATATCCAGTTTTTCTCACATTCCATCACAGGATCCCTCTGCTTCTCCGGTCCTGGTTATTTGCGTGAAAAGCGAAGGACTTTGCGACAGTCTACGTCTTTGTCACGTGACACTTTGATACTTTTTTCATGTCTCTCTTTTTTATAATTCATTTTTACAGGATGTATCTGTCAAATAGCCTTAACCTTCCAAACTGAAGCACAGTTGTAATTGTAGGAGATATTGTATGGATGGGAATATGCAGGTTGTCTCCTCACTGGAGACATGCGGGGAGACAGAAAATACCACATGGATAATTGGGGCTAGAACTTTATGTTATACGATGAAACAACCTCTAACAGACACTCAGTTCACTCTTACACACGACAGTCCTGTTAATGCAGAGTTGAACCCATGCCCGTTTAGACGAAAATGTTTGGGGAGTTGTTATAACAACAAACTCTCTCTATCTCTGTTTCCCTCTCTCTCTCTCTCTCTCTCTCTCTCTGTATCACATCTCCACGCCCAAAGAAAACAGTAAAACAATGTCTCTTCTCATGCACATTTGACAGAGACAGAGACACTTGTCTGCCTGAACTGTGTGCTCTGATTAACCAGCATGCAAATGTTTGTGTGTGTGTTTGTGTGTGTGTGTGTGAGTGTTATATTACGTAACTCTACAATGCATTATCCCTCTGGGTTACGTCAAATTATGCAACTCGTTCTTTTTCGTGTTAAGCATCTGAAACATGTATGCACTGAGGAAAGGAAGGAAACCGCTGCTGTTTCCCAGGCCTGGCCTGCATAATGTAGACCCAACACACACACACACACATGCACGCACGCACGCACACGCACACACACACACACATACACACACACACGCACGCACGCACACACGCACGCACGCGCACGCACGCACACACACACGCACGCACGCACGCACACACACACACACACACACACATACACACACACACGCACACACGCACGCACGCACACACACACGCACGCACACAGACACACACACACGCACGCACACACATGCACATACACACACACACACGCATGCACACAGACACACACACACGCACGCACACACACGCACGCGCACACACGCACGCACGCACACACGCACGCACACACCCACACACACACATACACACACACACACGCACGCACACACTCACACACACACACACACACGCACACGCACCTGCACACACACACACACACAGACACACACCCCAAACTGACAACACAAAAATTTTTGTTCACCCAATTCTATGCTTGGAATTTGACTCTCTGCCATTCCTCCCCGATGAGAAAAGTGAATATCATTTGATTACTGGTGTAAAGTCATTTGTTAATAAACAAATGAATCCTCGTCTTAAATTTCTAATCAGGGCATCACACTGCAGCCCCAGAGATCCATTTGTGGGAGAGATGTGACACATCACACATCTACACCATTTCTCCCATTCACTGTTTTCCCTGTGTTTCTTAGTCGAAGCACAGTCAATAGATAACGGTGATCAGAGGCCGGGTGGACTTCCGAGGACTTGTTTTTGCGTGGGTTTTATGAGAGAGTTCAGGCTCCTGTCATGTGTGAGTTGAGCGGTTGTCCATGCATGACTGGCTAACATCCCCAGGCTCAGACTCCGGTCTAAGAGCTGCAAGGATGATTTTGCTTCTGCTCTTAACCATGGTCACAGTAAAAACAAACGAAAAGAAAAGAAAAGAAAACAAAACAAAACAACAACAAAACACACACACACACAAAGGTGTTGTTTTCTCTTGTTTTCCTCTCTCTTTCTGTTTGATTCCATACTACTGGTTAAAAGGTGCACATTTTCTCTGGCTGGATGCCCACAGCAGACACCTGATGAGTCAGGCTGCTAAAGGAGCCTCTCTATCAGTTAAACCATGCTCTGCTTCACAGAAATCAACACTTCAACAACTGTGTGTGTGTGTGTGTGTGTGTGTGTGTGAGTGCGGGAGAGAGAGAGAGAGAGAGAGAGAAAGACGTACGTGCGTACATACGCATGCGTGTGTATGTGTGAGCGTCTGCCCGGGCGTGTGTGTTTGTGTGAGCGTGTTGTGTGTTAAAAGTGAGAAAACATTTCAGCTTTCCGTCTCGCGTTATGAAACTGCGAGAAAAAGAGTGAGCAGCATAAGCAAAATGTCTTAAATAGCCGGGATAGCGCACGCGGAATTCCAGTACTGGCAACTACAAGCATAGTTTAACAGTTTCACAGACAGCGTCTCCATCACTGAAGTCATAAAAGGCGCTTTTCCACTGCATGGTACCGGCTCGACTCGACTCGGGAGTACAAATGTGGTCTTACTCTTGCACTGGTGTACAGATGTATCGTATGACCTTTTCTGCACAGTTTCATAAAGGTTTGTGAAGACAGTCGTTCTTGCTCAGTGTATGAAAAACGTAGTTTGCCCCTCAGCTTGTAACTGCTACCCCCGATCGTAAGAGAATCAATAGCATGATTGCACATGAATAAAGTGGATTAAATCATGACTGAAACACGTGCGCTAAGCATTTTTTGCGCTTAAGAAACGATTTTGATCAAATGGACTTCAGCACTGACTTATTGCTTTAATTTATTAGGAATGTAACATATATGCCTACTAAGCATAAAAGAATGAGGTGTATATGGTTTATGAGGGATTATATTGAGAACTGTTCTTTTGTGTATACGGGTTAAAGGATCCGATACCAAACGAAGAGCTGTCAAACCAGAAATCAGTGAAATGTGATAGAGCAGAGCCCAGACAGAATGCTGTTGTTCTTTCATAAATCAACGTGTTTTTTTCCATTCGTCTTTCCCCTGAGCAAGTTATTTATCATGGCCTTACAGTGTGAAGTCTCATTCCTCATTCGCTTCATTCTCTGTGTACTCTGAGCTTTAACCCCCCCCCCCCCCCCCCCCCCCCCCTTTTCCATTTTTCACCTGTTTAATATGTAATCCAACTCATGTCATTCTCTGTCTCTCTCTCACTCTTGCGGGTGAGTATTGATTGGATGTTAGATGACAGTGTGAGGACTGGAGATGCCTGCGACGGGAATACAGGAGACAAAGAAGAACGCGAACAATAGGAAGAAGAACAATAGGAAGAAGAAATTCATGCCGTGCACTGAGCCAGCGAGAAGACGCACTTCTCAAACTGTCGCTGACGATGACAGAGTCGACCTCCGTCACCACGGCAACGCTACAAATTCTCGTCAATCCCACAGCACTAAAGTGATACTCGGTAACCGGCCTCTTGCATGTCTCGAACCTTTTTTTGTTGCTGTAAAATAAAAATGCGCTGGCATACAGAAAGAACGAGAGAATCTAGAGGATGAAACAGTCAAGACCTATCCGTCAAGAGTATGCTGATGGATGTCAAAAGCTCCTAAAAATACAGGTTAACCTATAGCGTTAAGAGCTGTCTTACTCCAACCTTCATGAGGAAGTCGAGCAACATCATCCAGAGTCACTAGCGACGGGTCTATTTACCGTGGTTACAAACTTTGCACGCAATTTATATATATATATATATATAAAAAATCAAAACCGAGTGAGGCCGGATATGAAAAGCATTTAATGAAAGGTTTACAACACAGATGTCTGTCCGACGAGGAACTAGACTATTAGAAATCTAGTGCCCTCCGCTGCGTGGGCCCTCGTGTGTTTTACGATTTATGAACAAGTATTGTAAGGTTTACGTTACTGTCCAGCCACACCCATGGAGCCAGATCCAGTTTGGAGCGGGTATTGGGCTGTTTCACACACTCCTATAAATCTACTCTGTTTTCTGGAGTCATATGCGTTTGAGGGTTTGAATTTAAGCTTGAATGCAAAAATGAAACAAGTAGGTTCAGTAGTTTCATGGTATAAACAAATCGTCTGTAGCCTGAGTTCTGCTTGTACCATAATGTATAACATGCAAAACCAGACAGACAAAGCTGTTAAATGCAAATGATCTTCACCTTATCAGCTGAGGTGAGTGACACAGCTTATCCGTGCAGTGATATACTTTTGTGCAGTGAAGAACTTTTGTGAGTATGAATCATTAAAAGATTATGATAACACAAAATTATTTATTAAGTCTTAATCTGTCTCACATACACACACACACAGCATATGTGTGACCTCATGGATAATATTTAAAGCACATGAATGATGTTGACCCTGACCTTACTTTGAGTGGATTCAGAGAGCATGTCTGGCCTCTGATCATGCAGTGGGAAATGAGAAATATGAAACCTGCCAGAAGTAACAGACCAGAACAATGTTCATGAAGTGACTGAAATTCCCAAAAGCTTTACAATACATTCTGACAGATGAAAGATTTAATTCACTTATTTTGAAGTTCTGAGTTGCAAAATATGGCCAAGCAAATGGCTGAGTTGTCCCGTCCAAACTTTCAGGTATTCACACAAAGGTCACAGAAAGGTCAGCACTTATGAGAAGTGGTAGGGTTTAGTCTACCAAATAGCTATTCACCTGACATAACAAAAACTAAAATAAAACAAAACATGCCATTGAATGGCCATTCACCTAATGGACTCTCAAAAAACAGACTGAGAAATCTGAGCTCTGACAGTTTTTTTTTGTCGACACGATAAGGGTTCATGAAGATATCAGTGCTACTGATTTCAGATGATCAATTCTCAGTTAAAACATTGTTTTCCAGAGGCGCCCAACCCCATCCTTTCAAAATGGGAATTGTGAATTGTGAGGGAAATGTCTTTGTTGTTTTAGAGCAAACTCAACAAAAACAGGTTTTAGGACATGCTTGATGAAATGGAATGTGTGTTTTTTGTTTCGAGATACAATGTGTTTTGTTGAATTGTCCTGTCTGACGTTTTTTTTTGGTTTTGTTTTGTTTCAGCTTTGCTTTTTCTTAATCTATGCATGCAACTGAATCGCTGGTCTTTTTTTATAGCGTGTGAAAAAGGATGACGCCGTGTTACTCAAACTCTCTAACTCGCTCATGATTAGATGTTCTCCAAGCAGCCGTTGTAAGAAAACTTCCCTTCCCATCACGGTTCTGCACTCTGTAAACCCTCCCACAAACGCATGGTCCTTCAAACTGTGACTGACACATATGATTATGCATCTTTTACATAACGTAAGTCTACCATACAGCATTCATAAAAGAGTTTCCTCAAAATGTGGTAATGTCGCAGACATACACCATGCCTTTCAGCACAGCGCTGGGTTTATTCCAAACGTAATTTTCAGCTTTATTTGTAAATGTATATTTGACAGAGCAAGTATACTGATAGAAGGGGAACGAATTTTGTCCACAGTTAAATGAACGGAAACTCAGTTAAAACGTGTATTGCTGTTTAAAGTCGATTTAGAGCAAAAGAACCTAAATCTGCATCTTCTGGTGAATTTGAGTGTTTTGTGACGTAACATGAAGCTGTACAGTAGGCAGTAACTATCAGATAAAAGCTACAGTTTGTCCCGAGAATTAAACACCCAACCCATTTTCTATCTTTGCGAATAAACCCAAACTAACTGGACATGGCTGGAGTAAAGATGCTACAGTCAGATCGGCCGACTGGACAAGACTGGACAAGGTTGTGGCAAGATTAGATCAGATACCATTGCTGACTGATGGTGCGGGGCGGAGGGTTGATTGTCTCTTCAGATGTGGAGAGTAATATATTCAATATTCAAACCGCTAGATCTTCTAACGCATATAATAGTCCTATTGACTTTAGGCGGTTACGCCTCACTCACAGTCATGGTGTTCACACCCTTCGGAACACGGCGCTTAACAAAAGCATTAAGGATTTACTGCCCAAATAATTCATCACTACGTTTTACCATTTAGTTAGTGATTTATTCCCTGGTTAATAAATCACTTAATCTTAGGTCCTGCTACTAACATTACTGGTTTACTCATATATTTCTATGATTTATATTTAATATGAAAGGCCTGTTTTACTGTGTACTGGCAGTATTTACACATGCAAATCATGCACCTTCACCTGCGAGTGGAGCCTTGCAAAATGCTTTGACCAATCACTTACTCTTTTACAGGTTTTTGCATAAGCTTTTAAAGACACACACACACACACACACACACACGCAAACAAACCGAGAAGGTCATAACACGCTAGGGATACTTTAATTTTCTAAAATGTGCTTTTGGGGGATATTTGTAAATAGTTTATGGCTTGCTCTCCGGCACTGTCTAAAGTAAATTATCCCGAATCTCCGAATCTCATGCTGATGGCTTGACGCCGCCTAACGTATCAACAACGCCGACCTGAAATGACTGCAGCGGCTCTGGGAACCGTCCGCCCGGACAGCGTGCCACACTCAGTAGCCGCCCCCTCATCCGTAACGAGCCTCCGGTAAATATACAATTAGTTATGCTGGGAAAATATCTCCGTCCAAATTCACGAAGAGGAATCCGCGCCGGTGGATTTTGTGTTGGTGTAGGGAGGGGAGGAGGGAGGGGGGTGTGTGTGTAAGCAATAAGGGGGACACAGGAAGAGAGCCGAAGCACAAACAGGACCTAACTGACGTAATTAATGGCCTCTTCACAATCTCCGCGCTCTTTAGAACTCATTAAAGCTTGTTAAGGCTCGTTACGGAGCGCAAATCATCCAGGCGGTAGGCTTGCCATTTAAAAGGCGCTCTGGAACTTTCTCTGTCCTTTCACCTCGGGATGGGATGGGGGGCATATACAGTATTCTCTGTGTTCTCAATCACTACTCTGAGGACAGCGTTCGTGCAATACTGGACTATGGTCCAAAACATTGAAAAGAAAAAAAAGAGAGAGAGAGAAGAGCCATTAGCAAGAGGTGCTATGTGGGGCCCCACTGAATGCTTTGACATCCTCCTTTGTAGAACACGGAGGTTAATTAGATGTTTCATCTTTCGTTGAGTCATCATCATTATCCCAGTCTTTTGATAACTGCTGAGAAAACAAGACTACGTTCAACAGTACGAGGTTTTGGAAGTGAAGTTGTTTGGCCCTATTGACAAACCTTCCAAAAGAAATGACTTGAATATTGATAAATTGTTTAGTAAATATCGAGAAAACCAGTGGTCGTGTATTGGTGTCCTGTAGACCTGGCAAAAAATGTTAAGCTTTTTTGGGGGGGTTGTAAGAAAAAAGGCATACAGGTATACAGAGATAGCTAGATAGAGTAGAGCATTGTGTTGAAGTCTAAAACAAATGTTGAGAGAGTAAAAGACTAACAGTGTCTCTAGTCAGGTGAAAATGTGACGAGAGAGGAACAGAACAGTTCACTTCAGTATGGTTAAACTGTTTCCCACATATGCAGTAAGACCTTTAGGACACACACAGTCAGACACAATTGCAGGCTGTTTAGGGTAAAGTAAGATTTTATCTTCCTGTAACACCTGGAATTGTCCAATAAGCATGCGCATATGATCCAGTCCCAGTTCTGCCACGTTTAAAGCAAACACACACACACACACACACACAAACACACTGCCCCTGCTGATAAGAGCTTTAGACAAATACACTTGCAGTCTGCCCACAGAACAACACCTGTAATACATTGTGTAATCTACTGTGTTGCTTTGTCAATGTGTTTTAATTCTCTTCTGTATTACTATCTCCACAGGTTTTACCAGTAACTGTCAAACTGTGCAGATTACCAAATCCAGCACTTTGCAGCTGCTTTATCAACGTGTCAGGACATGTAGCTCTGCAAATTAAAGCATGGCAGAAGCATACCAGCGTGGATTTTTCTGAGAAATGTCAATCTGCCATGTCACACCCATACAGAAATCCAACTCCAAAAATACTCTCTGTACCCCCCCACCCCCACCCCCCCAGTCTATGCATGAATCTTTTGGCGACACACAACAACAGTTTGCACAGGCAAGCTTTGCCAAGCAACCTCAGCCAAATTGATAAGCTGTATCACCAACCCCACCAGAACACACACACACACACACACACACACACAGCTCCAAAGGAAACCTGAGCACTGCAAGAGGTCATCACTCCAGCCTGAGCACCAAAAGTGTGCAGTTCTATTCGAATATCTCATTTAACCTGCGACCACAGAGCAAAATGAACTTATAATCAGGTTATACACAAACAGACAGAGCGATGTTGTTTGTTTTTCATTCTGTTCTTCTTTCTTATTGCTAGCATTGAGTTTAGCTATCATCTGAGGAGCCTGGCAAGGCCATGGGAGACAAAAGCAGTATTCTGAATGGTGAGACTGAATCTCAACTCCACAGCTGTTGGCCCTGAAAGTCAATCTTATTAGACTGAAAGACACCCCCCCCCCCTCTTAACTAGAGTCTTTCTTTCTCCTCTGCAAATATCTGTGCCTGCTATAACAGGTGAAAACTACACCATAATAGAGTCCAAACCTGCCTTGCGGTGGGCTGGAAGCTAATCAGATAAGACTGAGGGAAGAAAGGCATGACTTGGAGAGGGCGGTTAAGTCAATACGACTCGCCCTTCAGATTAGAGACTGTCAAGCAGTCACCTGTCAATACAATAGCTTTTTTTCTTTTTCTTTTTCTTTTTTTTTGCTGTGTGGGTATAATAGCAAAACATACAGTGAGCTTCCATTTAGCATCACAAAGACACAGCATTGCGATTGGCCTTCAGGTGACTTAACTGGTTTGGCTTACACACCCCACTTTTCTAAAATTCCATTTGATGAAAGGGTTTAAAATGTTAGCAGAGGTTTTAAGGAGGCTTAAAGTTTAAACAAAGGTAGCTGAATTATAGTGTGGAAATTGGTGATGGATAATGTGGCATTTGCAGTGTGGAGATAGACAGATCAATTGTACACACATGCACACATGCACATGCACACGCACACACACACACACGCGCGCGTGCGCACTCACACGCACACACACACACACACACACACACACACACACACACACACAGCCCACCTTCTGTGCAAAACTTTCTCCCCCGTCCCTCTGTGACTCACCTGGAAGATGAGCACTTTGAAGTGGTTTCTCTTAAGTAGGTGGGCGTGGTTGGCCTCCAAGCGCCTGATCTGGACTGCCTGCCTGTCCATACGGTCCCGGACCTCCTTCACATGACCCCCCGTCTTACGCGAGCGCTCCAGCAGTTTGGCCACGCTGTTGGACGTGGTCGTGTGGCTTTTGGCTAAACGCGTCACGTCGCCCTGTACCCCTCTCACCGCCGCCTCCAGCTCGGCTTGCTTTCGCTCCACGCGCCGCTGGTTCTCCTGCACAGACTCGATCATGTTCACCACCTTGTCGAGGAGAGCCACCACCGTGATGGCGCTCACCTGGCCTCCGGGGCTGGAGGGGCTGGTCGGAGACTTGCCGGCCAGGCGAGTGAGGGTGTTGAGCGGGGAGGACGGCGCAGAGCTGGGGCTGAAGCTAGAAGTGAGGATTTCCTGGTTGTCCTCCGGGGCTGGGGATGTAGGGGTGCTGGTCGACCCAGGTAGGGTACTTACGCTTCGGTCAGCGTGAGAGGAGTCTTCTCCCATCCTGTGGGTTGAACAGGTTTGCTTCTCTGGGACACTGAGTGGTAAAACAAGAGAGGAGTTGAAATGACTCCCACTCTGTGGTGTGGTTTTTTTTTTTGTGTGTGTGTGTAAGGTTTTGCTTTCCTGTGGCAGTAGTTCTTAATTTTTCCCTCCCTGTTGATGTGTGATACACTCTGTCTCCCCCTCTCCACAGTCTCTCTCACACACCAACATTCCCAGCCCTGCACTTAAAAACGACCCACACGCCCAGGGGAGGAGTCAGGTTGCTGTGGTTTCAAAGGCCGGCCCACTGAGAGTGTAATGGTAGTAAGAGTGACTGTGTGTGTTAGTGTGTATGTGTGTGAGGTAAGAATGTCTGTGTGTGTGTGTGTGTGTTCATGTTTACGTGTGGGTTTTCATTCACCTAGTTGACTGTGTTTCTGAATTCATGAATACAAGTTGTAGTGGGGAATTTATAATGTGCTTAAGTGTTTGGACTGTGTAGCATAAATTGTGTTAAACTTTTGTTTAGGTTTACCTTGGTCTTGAGAGGTGGTGATGAATAAATGTTACAGACGTTCTTGATTTTTACTTGAGCAGAAATATATTGAAACTTGTGTAGATAATTGATCTGTAAGTTTGAACTTTTGAGTGTGTGTGTGATTCGCACACAGATGTGTGTGTGTGTGTGTGTGTGTGTGTGTGTGTGTTCATTTCCTCTTGTTTTTCTCTCCTGTTCCACAGAGTAGGGACATGTAATGTGGAAATGTGGAAATTGATGTTTGAACAATGAGCTCATCTGTACCCCTGGCGTCATGCCAAAAACCACACAAGCACACTCACACACACACACAGCCTATATAATCCTTAAAGTTACCAGAACACCCTCTCACTGGACACCGTGTAATAAAGGTCATTCTGACATCAACATTTATGATAGTCAGTTTGTTACAGATTTACTTGGACATAGACATCCATTAACAATGCCCCCTGCTGGTAGAACACTAACCCTGCAGCGATTGATCCCATCACCACCGCAAACCATTCTCTCAGAAAGATTCCCTCAGAAGCTCTTGACCTTTGTCATATCTCGTATCTCTATGCTACAAACTCCATTTGGATTAAATGGAGCCTTAGCTGTTGTTGGATAAGCTTTAAATGGCAAACACATAGATTTGAACAGAGCTTAAGTATGACATTATGCTGTCTTACTGAAAAGCGTCTGTCCTAGATGCCAAACATTTCTTGGACTCTTTGTTTTGCATGCTGAGTCATTATGGCCACATACATGTTACTTGGTGTTTATGTGAAAGTGTTTATGTGAAATGAAAAAAAAAAATGCACGGACTCGGATTCGGATTCCAGAACTCCTCAAATGCCTCCCATACCAAATCCCATTTCTTGTGTCACCACCTGGGAGAAAAAGGATTCGTCACTTTCATTCATAACCCCTCCCCTTTTTCTTTTTTTTTCAGAAAAGTTTTTGTTGGTGTAACAAGTGAGGCATTTTCAGAAAAAAAAGTGACACCATTTTTAATATCTCAAAGAATATACCATGAGCCTTAAAAAAAAACCTCACTTTGTGAAAAGAAAGAACAAACCGGCGTAAAGGTTTTGTGTGTATTTTAACTGTAATGGAGTCTGTGGATACTGTATGAAATCAGTCTCTCATGAACTTTCTCTTTTCAGTGGATCTCAGTTCATTTCACTGAGCCATGGAAAGCATTAAATCGGGATTTAGAACATGATAATGTTCTGTTAAAGCACTAATAGATAAATATGAACCTGATCCTAATGTGAATGAATGTGAACCAGGTCCTGATGTGAATAAGATTAGAAAAGAACATGTTGGTTTCTCTGTCGGTTGAGTCATTTGTGTGTTGTTTTTGCATTTCGAAGGTGTTCACCATGATGTAAACATGAAATTAGCCCTCTAGCTTTCCATGCTGGGAAAATTCCAGAAGGGGCTCAAACATGTCTTTGCAAACTCGATTAAACGGATGTCAAAGCAGGTGATAAATAGCTTTGTGTGAACTTGGTTGACTGTTGATTGAATTTTTTTATGTGACATGTATTCAAATTTGAGTGGCCTCACTGAGAATCTCTTGAACTGGAAATGATGTTTTAAGATTATTGAAATGTACTCTGACGACTATGCATTTCATGCTGTGTTGTGTAGTCAGTATGTCAATCTGGTTTTGATCCTCCTCACGAATACAATCAGGTTTACCTTCACTCAGACCAGGAGAATTCCTTCTAATACTAGTTTTGTGTCACAGAATTATTATAAGACTAAATATACACATCACTAATCAAATAAAACAGAATTTGGAACCACTAAGATTGACTATACTGTGTACCGCTAATATTTGGGTGATGTGTGTATGGTGTTGGTATCTGGGTGATGTGTATAGATGGTGTTGGTATCTGGGTGATATATGTGTGTGTGTATGTGTGTGTGTGTGTGTGTGTGTATGGTGTTGGTATCTGGGTGATGTGTATGTGATGTGTGTGTGTGTGTGTGTGTGTGTGTATGGTGTTGGTATCTGGGTGATGTGTGTGTGTGTGTGTATGGTGTTGGTATCTGGGTGATGTGTGTGTGATGTGTGTGTGTATGGTGTTAGTATCTGGGTGATGTGTGGGTGTGTGTATGGTGTTGGTATCTGGGTGGTGTGTGTGTGTATGGTGTTGGTATCTGGGTGATGTGTGTGTGTGTGTATAGTGTTGGTATCTGGGTGGTGTGTGTGCATGTGTGAATGATGTTAGTATCTGGGTGGTGTGTGTGTGTGTGTGTGTGTGTGTGTGTGTGATGTTAGTATCTGGGTGATATGTGTGTGTGTGTGTGTGTGAATGATGTTAGTATCTGGGTGATGTGTGTGTGTGTGTGTGTATGGTGTTAGTATCTGGGTGATGTGTGGGTGTGTGTATGGTGTTGGTATCTGGGTGGTGTGTGTGTGTATGGTGTTAGTATCTGGGTGATGTGTGTGTGTGTGTGTGTGTATGGTGTTAGTATATGGGTGATGTGTGTGTGTGTGTATGGTGTTGGTATCTGGGTGGTGTGTGTGTGTGTGTGTGTGTATGGTGTTGGTATCTGGGTGATGTGTGTGTGTGAATGGTGTTAGTATCTGGGTGGTGTGTGTGTGTGAATGGTGTTAGTATCTGGGTGGAGTGTGTGTATGTGTGTGTATGATGTTAGTATCTGGGTGATGTGTGTGTGTGTGTGTGTGTGTGTGTGTGGTGTTGGTATCTGGGTGGTGTGTGTGTGTGTGTGTGTGTGTGTGGTGTTGGTATCTGGGTGGTGTGTGTGTGTGTGTGTGTGTGTGTATGGTGTTGGTATCTGGGTGATGTGTGTGTGTATGGTGTTGGTATCTGGGTGGTGTGTGTGTGTGTGTGTGTGTGTGTATGGTGTTGGTATCTGGGTGATGTGTGTGTGTGAATGGTGTTAGTATCTGGGTGGTGTGTGTGTATGTGTGTGTATGATGTTAGTATCTGGGTGGTGTGTGTGTATGTGTGTGTATGATGTTAGTATCTGGGTGATGTGTGTGTGTGTGTGTGTGTGTATGGTGTTGGTATCTGGGTGATGTGTGTGTGGGTGTGTGTGTGTGTATGGTGTTGGTATCTGGGTGGTGTGTGTGTGTGTGTGTGTATGGTGTTAGTATCTGGGTGATGTGTGTGTGTGTGTGTGTGTATGGTGTTAGTATATGGGTGATGTGTGTGTGTGTATGGTGTTAGTATCTGGGTGGTGTGTGTGTGTGAATGGTGTTAGTATCTGGGTGGTGTGTGTGTATGTGTGTGTATGATGTTAGTATCTGGGTGATGTGTGTGTGTGTGTGTGTGTGTGTGTGTGTGTGTGTGTATGGTGTTGGTATCTGGGTGATGTGTGTGTGTGTGTGTGTGTGTATAGTGTTGGTATCTGGGTGGTGTGTGTGTGTGAATGGTGTTAGTATCTGGGTGGTGTGTGTGTATGTGTGTGTATGATGTTAGTATCTGGGTGGTGTGTGTGTATGTGTGTGTATGATGTTAGTATCTGGGTGATGTGTGTGTGTGTGTGTGTGTGTATGGTGTTGGTATCTGGGTGATGTGTGTGTGGGTGTGTGTGTGTGTGTGTGTGTGTATAGTGTTGGTATCTGGGTGGTGTGTGTGTGTGAATGGTGTTAGTATCTGGGTGGAGTGTGTGTATGTGTGTGTATGATGTTAGTATCTGGGTGGTGTGTGTGTGTGTGTGTGTGTGTGATGTTAGTATCTGGGTGATGTGTGTGTGGGTGTGTGTGTGTGTATGGTGTTGGTATCTGGGTGGTGTGTGTGTGTGTGTGTGTATGGTGTTAGTATCTGGGTGATGTGTGTGTGTGTGTGTGTGTATGGTGTTAGTATATGGGTGATGTGTGTGTGTGTGTATGGTGTTAGTATCTGGGTGGTGTGTGTGTGTGAATGGTGTTAGTATCTGGGTGGTGTGTGTGTATGTGTGTGTATGATGTTAGTATCTGGGTGATGTGTGTGTGTGTGTGTGTGTGTGTGTGTATGGTGTTGGTATCTGGGTGGTGTGTGTGTGTGTGTGTGTGTGTATGGTGTTGGTATCTGGGTGATGTGTGTGTGTGTGTGTGTGTGTATAGTGTTGGTATCTGGGTGGTGTGTGTGCGTGTGTGAATGATGTTAGTATCTGGGTGGTGTGTGTGTGTGATGTTAGTATCTGGGTGGTGTGTGTGTGTGTGTGTGTGTGTATGGTGTTGGTATCTGGGTGATGTGTGTGTGTGTGTGTGTGTGTGTGTGATGTTAGTATCTGGGTGATGTGTGTGTGTGAATGGTGTTAGTATCTGGGTGGTGTGTGTGTATGTGTGTGTATGATGTTAGTATCTGGGTGATGTGTGTGTGTGTGTGAATGGTGTTGGTATCTGAGTGGTGTGTGTGTGTGTGTGTGTATGATGTTAGTATCTGGGTGGTGTGTGTGTGTGAATGGTGTTAGTATCTGGGTGGTGTGTGTGTATGTGTGTGTATGATGTTAGTATCTGGGTGATGTGTGTGTGTGTGTGTGTGTGTGTATGGTGTTAGTTTCTGGGTGATGTGTGTGTGTGTGTGTATAGTGTTGGTATCTGGGTGGTGTGTGTGCGTGTGTGAATGATGTTAGTATCTGGGTGGTGTGTGTGTGTGTGTGTGTGTGTGTGTGATGTTAGTATCTGGGTGATATGTGTGTGTGTGTGTGTATGGTGTTGGTATCTGGGTGATGTGTGTGTGTGTGTGTGTGTGTGTGTGTGTGATGTTAGTATCTGGGTGGTGTGTGTGTGCGTGTGTGAATGATGTTAGTATCTGGGTGGTGTGTGTGTGTGTGTGTGTGTGATGTTAGTATCTGGGTGATATGTGTGTGTGTGTGTGTATGGTGTTGGTATCTGGGTGATGTGTGTGTGTGAATGGTGTTAGTATCTGGGTGATGTGGGTGTGTGTGTGAATGGTGTTGGTATCTGAGTGGTGTGTGTGTGTGTGTGTGTGTATGATGTTAGTATCTGGGTGGTGTGTGTGTGTGAATGGTGTTAGTATCTGGGTGGTGTGTGTGTATGTGTGTGTATGATGTTAGTATCTGGGTGATGTGTGTGTGTGTGTGTGTGTGTGTGTGTGTATGGTGTTAGTTTCTGGGTGATGTGTGTGTGTGTGTGTGTGTATGGTGTTAGTATCTGGGTGATGTGTGTGTGTGTGTGTGTGTGTATGGTGTTGGTATCTGGGTGATGTGTGTGTGTGTGTGTATAGTGTTGGTATCTGGGTGGTGTGTGTGCGTGTGTGAATGATGTTAGTATCTGGGTGGTGTGTGTGTGTGTGTGTGTGTGTGTGTGATGTTAGTATCTGGGTGATATGTGTGTGTGTGTGTGTATGGTGTTGGTATCTGGGTGATGTGTGTGTGTGTGTGTGTGTGTGTGTGATGTTAGTATCTGGGTGGTGTGTGTGTGCGTGTGTGAATGATGTTAGTATCTGGGTGGTGTGTGTGTGTGTGTGTGTGTGTGTGTGATGTTAGTATCTGGGTGATATGTGTGTGTGTGTGTGTATGGTGTTGGTATCTGGGTGATGTGTGTGTGTGAATGGTGTTAGTATCTGGGTGATGTGGGTGTGTGTGTGAATGGTGTTGGTATCTGAGTGGTGTGTGTGTGTGTGTGTGTATGATGTTAGTATCTGGGTGGTGTGTGTGTGTGAATGGTGTTAGTATCTGGGTGGTGTGTGTGTATGTGTGTGTATGATGTTAGTATCTGGGTGATGTGTGTGTGTGTGTGTGTGTGTGTGTATGGTGTTAGTTTCTGGGTGATGTGTGTGTGTGTGTGTGTGTGTATGGTGTTAGTATCTGGGTGATGTGTGTGTGTGTGTGTGTGTGTATGGTGTTGGTATCTGGGTGATATATGTGTGTGCGTGTGTGTGTGTGTGTATGATGTTAGTATCTGGGTGATGTGTGTGTGTGTGTGTGTGTATGGTGTTAGTATCTGGGTGATGTGTGTGTGTGTGTGTGTGTGTGTGTGTATGGTGTTGGTATCTGGGTGATGTGTGTGTGTGTGTGTGTGTGTGATGTTAGTATCTGGGTGGTGTGTGTGTGTGAATGGTGTTAGTATCTGGGTGGTGTGTGTGTGTGTATGGTGTTAGTATCTGGGTGATGTGTGTGTGTGTGTGTGTGTGTGTATGGTGTTAGTATCTGGGTGATATATGTGTGTGTGTGTGTGTGTGTGTGTGTATGATGTTAGTATCTGGGTGATGTGTGTGTGTGTGTGTGTGTGTATGGTGTTAGTATCTGGGTGATGTGGGTGTGTGTGTGTGTATGGTGTTAGTATCTGGGTGGTGTGTGTGTGTGTGTGTGTATGGTGTTGGTATCTGAGTGGTGTGTGTGTGTGTGTGTGTGTGTGTATGGTGTTAGTTTCTGGGTGATGTGTGTGTGTGTGTGTGTGTGTGTGGGTGTGTGTGTATGGTGTTAGTATCTGGGTGATGTGTATGTATGCAGTCCCTGCCCAACACTCTGTCTGTGAGTACAGTCCCACTCTGCCTTCAGTGGACTGATAAATTTGAATGAACTATTAAAGAGTACTAGAATAGGGATGATCGTTAACTGCTGTCAATACACATTTGAAGATCTTTGGTAATTTTAGGCCCTACCTTCTTAATTTAAATGCCTTTACTTGACATTTTCTCACAAAATTGAGGTCTTCTCTCCTTCTGCACTTATGATCAGCACCAGGTCAATCAGGATCTGCAGTGCCATCAAATGACCTCACAAAGTGTACTCAGCTAAATGCAGAGTTCCTCAGGGTTTGATTTTAGGTCCAATTTCTTTATTTACACACCTTTACTTGATGATTTCACCCGCACCCTGAGGTCCTCAGCTCTGTGTATTGAAGCATCTCTGGAGAGATACAAGAGTAAACATGTGTATGCTTTGAACCACTGGAAACATGGGGAACATCCACAAAACAGCTACACCCTAATGTCTGAAAGCCTTTAGAAAAGGTCTCTTAAAAAACAGGTATTGCACGCGGGCCACTTGAGGTAAAGAGCTGTAGGCAAAAGGGTGGATTCACTCCTTCAAAGCAAGAATCCAGACCTGGTAGTTAAACCTCCTGTTACCAGATGGAGCAAAGTATGCAAATCACACTATGCAAAAGCTGATGGGATGGAAATGTCTGTGTTATATCTACATGAATTTGTATGACAAGAGCACACCAAAAAGCAGTCTGTGCTTCCTCTGCAGCCAGAATTTTGTAAAAATTAACTTACAGTTGATTAACAATAAAATCTAACAACCCGTAAATGGCATAGTGTCTCCACTACATACACAAATCAATGTGAGCAATCATAAGCACATATACCAGCCCCGAAACTTGACTTGAATCAATACCCCTCAGAGATGGGGGGGGGGGCGGGGGGGTCAGTAGATGATATACTGTGTGTGTTATTGTGCTTTCCATCTCACAATGAGGTTAACTCTGCCAAAGCCAAACAGACCAGGACATAAATCCGTATCTCTGGGAGCAGTCTAGCAAAAATAACATTTCCAAGGACCGTTGTTGACAAGACACAAAAACACACAGTGTTTTCCCGCCCATGCCTTTTGCCCCGCAGTGCGGGGACAGTCGGAAGAGACAGGAAGAGCAGGGATTCCTCGGGCGCGTCTGTGAAATGAACTGGGAAGCGTCTGTTCCGATCAGGAATGCCCGGAATCCTGTAGTCTCAGTACACTACCTGCTGTGTCTCCTTTGCTCGATTGCTGAAGACATTTTAACTGTATTCATAATACATTTGTATAACCCTTGGTGTGCTGTGTTGAGCTGTTACATTAAGAGAGGTTCCCTCTGGTTGTGAGGAGTCCGTGGCAGTTGAAACTGTGTCCTCATCTGCAGCTCAAGACGAAGACCTGACAGGAGTTGATAGTCAAACAGACATTTTTCTGAACTTAATCAGGCATTTTCAGACACACTGTGCCAGATGGATACTAATAAGTAAATTTCAGTATGTATTGTGTTCTTGTAACTGTCTTGATTACCTAATTAAGCCTCAAAGGGGTCAAAAATAGGAAAACTGTGGTATAAACTTCTCTCTCCTGGCACTGACAAGTCAGCTGGTGTATGCTGAGGCTTCAGCCTTGTATTTCCCAGTTTATGTGTATTTATTAACGCAAAACATAACGACAGCAATGACCAAATCAACGAAAACCGATTGGAAATAAATTTGCCGGAAAGTAGCATTTGAGTTTAACAGTTTTTAAAAGGCGTTCACCCCTGTGTGGTATTAGGAGACACCCTCTCTGTGGCGATTTCAGCAGTTACCTCGTCTTCAGTGAACTGGAGTGAACACAGACGTTACCACTGACTCACCATTAAGGTCGACTACTTGTGTTGAGAGAGAGAAGAGAAACCCCAGGAAATCACTGCAGACACGGACTCTGGATTTCTAGTTTTGTGATATAAATTATTTATTTACATTACAGAAAAAAGACCCCACCAAGACAAACAAAGCAACTATTGTAAATATTACCTATAAATGTAACCACACAGCAGGCCTCTCATTATTTTTGTGTTATTCTCTCTGCTGTGTCCTGGACCACAGGCACAAAGGCATCGCGTGTTGTCCCCCTGTTCTCCTCCTTCCCCAAATATTGCACCGTCCACCGCCTCCCCCCTTTGCCTTCTCAGATCCGTGACTCCGCCCGGTGCGACGCCCCCTGTGGGGGAGCGACAGGGGGCGCGGGGTAGGCTCCGTCCTCGCTCCATCTCTCCGGCCGTGCAGCTCTCTCGCCTGGGGGGGGGGGGGGGGGGGGGCTCAGATGAGTCGGGTGGATGCTCGCATGGTGTTTTCGGTGTTGTAATGCGTGGTGTTCTGCTTCTGACGCTTAATCCTGTTGGTCCGAGGGCATTTCCTGCGCAGACGGGTAAATAAAATGAGAAAACGACACCGTGTCTTGCTGAACGCCGGAGCGAATCATTCAAATGGACAGGAGAATGTTGGCAACTATGGTTGGCGGTTTATCAGTTTATATATTAATTTATAAGTTTATAAATGAATTTATCAGTTTATAAATTAAGAACTGTTACATCTACTGACACAGCACCTTTATTACATCACAGCAATAACACAGAACACAAGCTCTCTGAATGCAGGTGGAGGTGTTTCATTTCAATACATTATCAGGCAACATGTCGCCACCTATTGGTCAAAAGGGTGAAATGAAAATACGCCTCCTGTTCCCTCTGTGTTTTACATTGAGATCATTAATAAAGCAGAATAAAAGACCGTTAAAGCTCTAAAACAAGGGGTAAAAATGATTAAAAGATATAGAGCTATCAAACACAGCCAAAACACACTCACACACACAGACACATGCACACACACACACACACTTACTCAACTAGCCTATTCACTTCTCTCCGTGCTGCATTTAGTAATCAGGCACTTTGACACAAATTTTCAAAAAGGGCATTTTCCACACTTAATACACAAGAGGACAAGGAAGGGTTTTATACTACAACTTCTGAAGATGCCAGTCATCCACTGTTCCACTTGTTCAAAGCAAATATATTCATATTTCATGTCTGCATTTGGCATTATTAAACATTCAGTCCTAGATCCGTACAGATCATCAGTATTCACAGAGAGACAGAGAGACGCTGTAGTTCACAGCCTGGTGGGTTTGACCCTCCTGTTCTAACTGACTTCTGCCTGGGAGACTTTCATTCAACTCATCACAACATAATGACATATACCACTTTAAAACACGCGCAGAGGGATTTTTTTTTGCGTGTTTTGGTTTTCCTCTGATGTTTGGTCCTTTGACATTAGCTTGGATCTTGAAGGTTTTGAGAACTTTTTTTTTCTTTTGCTCCCAGCTCCCCAGAGCTCTTACCTCCAAAGCTTTGAACAAGAAATTGAAGAACAGCAAATTCCCTCGGATCTGTGAGTTGGTTGTATGCTGGGAAGCCAACACAGTCTGACAGAACAGACACGGACATGGCCGCTATGCTGCTTTCTGTTAGAAAAGTCTTCAAGCTTTTCACTAACGTGTGACTGAAAACTCTTGACCAAAATCCCCCTTAAAACTTTTTAAAACCTGTTCACATGACCGGACACATGACCTCAAACTCACCAGCAGATCCTCCAATCTGGAGGCAAGCACTGTTACTGAACTCTCTCTCTCTTTCTCTCTCTATCTCTCTCTCTCTCTCGCTTTCTCTCTCTATCTCTCTCTATCTCTCTCTCTCTCTCTCTCTCTCTCTCTTTCTCTCTCTATCTCTCTCTCTCTCTCTCGCTTTCTCTCTCCACTCTCTCAATCTCTCTCTCTCTCTTTCTCTCTCTATCTCTCTTTCTCTCTCCACTCTCTCAATCTCTCTCTCTCTTTCTCTCTCCACTCTCTCAATCTCTCTCTCTCTTTCTCTCTCCACTCTCTCAATCTCTCTCTCTCTTTCTCTCTCCACTCTCTCTCTCTCTCTACTCTCTCTCTCTCCTCTTTCTCTCTCTCTTTCTCTCTCTCTAATTCTCTCTCTCTCTCTCGCTTTCTCTCTCCACTCTCTCAATCTCTCTCTCTCTCTGTCTCTCTCTCTTTCTCTCTCCACTCTCTCAATCTCTCTCTCTCTTTCTCTCTCTCTCTCTCTCTCTCTCTCTCTCGCTTTCTCTCTCCACTCTCTCAATCTCTCTCTCGCTTTCTCTCTCCACTCTCTCTCTCTCTCTACTCTCTCTCTCTCCTCTTTCTCTCTCTCTCTCTCTCTCTCTCTCTCTCTTTGTCTTCTCCCCCTTTCCTGTCTAGTTTGAAACAGAATTCTGTGAATACACCATACCAAACTGCACTGAGTTAGGTGTCCTGTAAGTAAGATTCAGCGGTATATGGGTAAAGGATGTTATTGAGAAGTGGGAATGACTTTAATTGCTGTTAACACACACATACACACACACACACACACACACACAGCCCTCATGGGCACTGACCTTTAGCTGAATGTTAAATGTGTGATTCGGCAGGCTCTAGTGGATTTACTCCCCTAGCATTCCATAAAAAACTGTTTGTGTGAGTGGTGTGTGTGTGTATTTGTGTCTCTGTGTTTCAGTATAATGTTTGTGTATGACCTTTCTGGAGTTCTCCAAGTATGCAGTTCTCCGTGTGTGTGTGTGTGTGTGTGTGCGCATGTATATGTTTACGTTCAAATTCAAATTCAAATTCAAATTCAAATTCAAATTCAAATTTTCACACAGCCATACACAGTGCAACGTGCAGTGAAATGCTTATTCTGACTGTCTGAATGATAAAAAGAGCAAGACAGAGATGAGGATAAAAAAAAAGAAAAAAAAAAGAATATACATAAGAGAATAAACAGAACATAAATAGAATATAACAGAATATAAAGAATGTAATATAGAATGTAATAATATAAGGGAGAATTAAAAATACAGTATAAAATATATAAGAGAAGGTAAGACATGGGAGCAAAGTGCGGATTTGTGTGAGTTTGTATGTGTGTCTGTGTGTGTGCGTGTGTGTGTGTGTGTGTGTGTAACTCACCGTGTGATACACAACACCACCACACAGATGATAGCGACCTGCAGGGCTCCGATGATGGAGGCGATGAGGACGTAGCGGACTTTTCCTGAACCCGGCACCACATACAGCACATTATAGTCCTTCGTGTCACACTGTGGGCCGCTGAAGCCTGAGTGACAGCTGTACAACCAATCACAGCCAAAAGAGAGGAAGACCACTGTGAGTGACAGCTGTACAACCAAACAGCAATAAAACACAGAGAGACAAATATGGTTATATCTCAATGACTCAAATGAATAAAAATAGAAACACTGTCTCTGTCCTTTTTTCATTTTTTTTTTTTTTTATGAACACTTTCTCATGTTCACTCCCTGTGAGAATGTTTGTCAACAGATGAAAATGAGCAAGACAACAACCTGTTTAAGATGCGCACACACACGCGCGCACACACGCACACACACTCATGCTTGCACATGCAGACACATTAAGTACTGTGGCAGTGAAACAGGTAATGCCTATTGTATGCCTGTAATCCTGAGTGAACAGCAGGGGGAGGCAGAGACTTATGTTTAGAGCTCCCTTTCTCCCTCTCTCTCTCTCTCTCTCTCTCTCTCTTTAGCACTCACATCGTACCTGCAGGATGGTGTGGAGAGTAAGTTGGGATATTCGCAGTCTCCATGGACACAGTAATTTTTATAGTGCTCAGGACAGGGAATATAGAGACCTCTTGCCACTTCTCCTGTCTGGTCCTGCTTCTCTTCTGAGCATAACACACACACACACACAAAAAGTCATCACCGATGAATGGCATGGAATACATTTGAAACAGAATTTTCAGGTTTAAACGAAAATGCCAAGTCACAGAGCGATGGCTTTGGCTGGCTCATCTGAGTTGAAGAGCGGGTCTAGGTTAGGCTTTCGTGTCTCACGAAAGTCAGCTGTCAGATTCTCTCAGAGCAGACGTCTGCAGTTCTGAGCCAACAGTTTATCCTGCAGATGTCAACCCAAAAAATGATCCATCTCATCTATTAAAATATATACACACGCACACACACACACACACACACACCTGTGTAGTCTGTCCTGGCAGAGTGTCCGTCCTCTGCTTTCGTCCCAGTCATCATATCACCTGGAGACATAAATCACAGTATAGCATAAGGCTGTGTTACCGCCGCACTGTTACACACGTTACATGTTACATGTGAAACGTTACATGAGCTGGTTTAAAACAGAGCAATTAGAGACTGCTGTTCTGCAAACGTACCACAACTCAAATCACGACAGCCCTCAAGATTCAAGCAATAACGGCTATTTAAAGATAACAGGAAGTGTGCTCTCCATTCAACACTGCCTTTTACAATTCTTCATTCACAGAGAGTACGTCATTAAGGGCAATGATTCTCATGGTAGATAAAATACAAAATTACTGAAGTAACAACAGCAAAACCAATTTTACTGTGTATTTCTATAATTACTCTCAATCTTCAGCTCTCTTCAGTTTTGAATTATTATGGGAATATGAAACAACACAAAACAAAGGGGGGGATTGCCAGAGGAAAGAAAGAGAGGAAGAAGGAATGAAAGAGAGAAAATAAGGGATGAGAGGGTCAGCGGTGGAGCCTCACCCTGACAATGTCCGAGGAATTTGACCTCGATGCGCTCCTGTCTTTGACACGACGCCTCTTTGACCTGACAGGGGTTGTCATAGGAACGACCATCTGAGGCACAAACTGGGTTAAAACTGATGTGGGAACAGTCGATGTTGCACACGCACCTGCAGGGAGAGAGAGAGAGAGAGAGAGAGAGAGAGAGCAGACAAGAGAGTCACAGCTGAATCTCAGTCAAATCACTCCAACACTCGTCAGCTTAGACTGCATATCCCAGCTACCCAAAACACGTTTCCAAAGGGTCTTTAAAACCTTGGAGCGCTTCTATCGGAAAAAGAACTGTACCCTTGCACATTGAGCCTGCCCCTCTATGCAAAACAAAAGCACTCAATCAACATCTCTTCTGGCAGGGTGTGGCCTTGGTCTGCTTCAGTCTAATGCATACGTTCGCATTATCAGTCATGTATCTCTCGACCAGCCTGATCAATCAAACTTTTGTTTCTTAAACGTTTCCACCAAAATGCGACGGCTCTGGAATCCCCAGCATCCGAGCTGAAATGATTTTATACGTCCACAAAACCTCTCGTCCTCTGCATTGCCCACGTCAGTTTACTGTGACACAGTCGGACAGACAGATGTGCAGTGGACGAACGATTGCTTAAAACAAACTGTTCTCTTCCTCGCGCCAATTAAATTTAATCCAGTTCTTTGTTGGCTGTGATGCTTTGTTGTGTAAAGCCTCTTAAAACCAAAATGTCCATGTCTAATGACCTAATTACCACAGAGAGATCAGACTGTGCCGTAGATGCACTTTTTCTTTCTTTTTCTTTTTTTCTTTTCTTTTTTGTTTTGCTGCATTGGTTGCATTGGGCTGAGAATAAGTACGGTCTGTCCACAGAGACTCGGCCGTCAGCAGAATGACAGACAGGAATCTAGGTGCTTCAAAAGGCAAAACCAGAAAATATCAAAGATGTTAAAACTCCTGAAAGACAGCTTCAAAATCTAGATCGCATGTAATTGTTGTGCTGCGTTTTACTTCGGAACACCGTTCTCTTAAAAATGACAACTTCACCGACAGGAGATGAACAAAACCCAAATCCCTTTGGTATCTGTCTCATATCATATCACACTTTGGCAAACAATCTAGTATAACATGGTCTAATGACTCATAATAACTTGGCAGATGCCTTTGTGTTTCTTTAAGCAGTGAATCTGAAGGAGGTTAATAACTGTGTCATACTAAGGAGTTTTCTCTTCCTTTTCAAACTCACTGTGGGGCACCGACGCCTCTATAGCCATTGGCTGTGAGTGGAGATTAAATTGGCTCAGAATAATTAGTCTAAAAGAACAAAAGGACAGCTGGTCTTCAGGGCTGGATTTCCAATCGACGCACATAAGCTTGTTTTTACATAAGGGGTGGAAAGTGTGACCAAAAGCCCCCAAAAGCGTCACACTGGCGTGGACTTGGCTGGATTGTGGCGTGTTGGGTCTGGTTGTGTGTCGTGTGCGAGGGGCGTATAATTTGGACGGTTCGTTCGTCGCGAGACCGCGGCACAGACGGCGTTTAGCAGTTGAGCGGGTACTGCGTGATGTGTGAGAGCATAATGGGTGTCCCTGTTTCCCAGTTATCCCAGTGGAATCTGCCGCTGCAGCTTTGATGTGGCCTGACTCCTTCAACTGACTCCCCTCTGCTTCCCAGACATTCATTAGTGAGCTTTTAATGAGTGTCTGCAGAGGGGAAAAAAGTTATTTAAATTGTAAGTGTATGTGTGTGCGCGTGTGTGTGCGTGTGAGAAAGAGAAAGTGAGGGGTGTATAAAGCATTCAAGGCTTTTGAGAGTGTGTGTGTGTGTGTGTGTGCGCGTGTGTGTGTGTGTGTGTGTATGTGTGTCTGTGTATGTGTGTGTGTGTGTGTGAGAAAGAGAAAGTGAGGGGTGTATAAAGCATTCAAGGCTTTTGAGTGTGTGTGTGCGCGCACGCGTGTGTTTGATGTGCCTCTCCTACAATGACATTCACAAATGTTATTGTATTCAAGTTAATGTGGTTGCGCAAGTGCTGTTTAGTGTGTGTGCGAGAGAGAGAGAGAGGGAGAGAGAGGGAGGGAGAGAGTGTGAGAGAGAGAGAGAGAGAGAGAGAGAGAGAGAGGGAGGGAGAGAGAGATAGAGACTGTAGCCCATCTTGTTTTATTTATGGTGTGTTTGTGGAAATGTGACAGGAAGTCTGTCGACATCTTTACACACAGGTCATGATTCCACATTTGTGTGTGCATGTGTGTGTGTGTGTGTGTGTGTGCGCGTGTGTGTGTGTGCATGTCTGAGTGAATATGTGTGAATGTGTGTGTGCATGTGTGTGCATGTGTGAGTGAATATGTGTGCATGTGTGAGTGAATATGTGTGAGTGTGTATATCTGCTATGAGTGTGTGCGTGTATGAGTGTGTGTATATCTGGTTTGTGTGTGTGTGTGTGTGCATGTGTGTGTGTTTGTGTGTGAGCAGGTCGTCCACAGAAAGCGTGTTCAGCGGAAAGGCAGAGGGGTAGATTGCAGTCCTGGGACAGTTTCCTGCTGAACAGCTCTCGACAGCGACACTCTAATTATAAATCTGTCATTATTACGTTTTCCCTTCATTTTCCGACTGCCTCATCTGAGCAACATGTTTCCAGTCTTTTGATTTTTATTTAGAGAGAAAGACAACTTGCAAAATACAAAGGGACTTTGTGGGCGGTTCTGTGTTATGACTATACAGTTTGTTTGTTTGTTTATTGGGCACTTGTGTTTATGCTGGTCAGTAATGATGTCATTGATAGAGTGGCTTTAAACATTTAGTAGTGCTGAAGAGGGATGGTAAATTCTGGAAAAACAGTTCATTTACTCAGACTAAAGGAGAGAATGCTTGGACTGAAATACACTGTCAGTGGATGTAGCAGTGTAATAGTTCTGGAGAGGAAATATTTGGAACAAGGATGAACAAATCAAACTGAAAGCGTTCTCAGTTTTCAAAAGCTACACACACACACACACACACACACTCCAGTTCTCTCTCCTTGATGTCTTTCTCCTTCTCTAATGCAAACACAGGGACATTGAGGCAGAAAATGAAAGGCAGACTCATTAAAACACACTCACGCACACACACACACACACACACACACACACACGCACACACACACACACACATGCTTGGAGAGGTTGGTTCCCCAGAGTGAGTGTCAGAGTGGCTATAATGCAGGATAATGTGTCCAAGGGATATGAATATTTAATGCCTACTCTCACTTTCCCTCACATAGGCACTACTGCAACTCTGCACTGCATCTGCACTCGCCACACACACACACACACACACACACACACACACACACACACACACGTGCGCACACACACACACACACACACATACACACACACACACTCACTCACTGTCTCTCACTCACGCACACACATATACACACACACACACTCACTCACTCTCTCTCTCTCACTCATGCACATACACGCACACACACACACACACACACACACACACACACACATACACGCACACACACACAATAACACTGGTTGCATAGAGGGTTTCTGTGAGAGTACAATGGGGAGACAGTGTTTATTTTGTGTAAATATTTTCATGTGTGTGTCCGTGTGTGTGTGTGTGTGTGTGTGTGTATGTTTTTGAGTGGATGTGCATGTGTATCATGTGAGTGTATGTACGTCTGTGTCTGTATGTGTATGTGTGTGTTTGAGTGCGAGTGTGTGTGTGCGTGTGTGTGTGTGTGTGTGTGTGTGTGTGTACGTGTTTGAGTGGATGTGCATGTGAGTGTATGTATGTGTATCATGTGAGTGTATGTACGTCTGTGTATGTATGTGTATGTGTGTGTCTGAGTGCGAGTGTGTGTGTGTATGTGTTTGAGTGCAGGTGAGTGTGCGTGTGTGTTAGAGCGTTTATCTGTATAACTGAGAGAACATGTCTTATTGATTTGTAAGAGCTATGTGGTTTCCTCGTTATCTTAACTTTGCAAGAATTGCCTGCAGGCATCCTGTCGGAATGCACCTGCATTTTACTGCCACTTTAGCCAGTGTGCTCACACACACACACACACACACACACACACACACACACACACACACTCAAACACACGCACACACGCACAGACACAGACATACATACACTCACATGACACACATACACACACTCAAAAAAACACACACACAAACACACATTCAGAGCTGACACCAGACTAAGCACCTGTGTATGTCTGTCTGCCATGGCTGTATTGAAAAGCTCAGCTATTGCTGCTACATACTACACTGATTTTCTTCTCACTCTCCACTTCTAATTTGAATGCAATGTGACAGAGAGAGAAAGAGAGAATGAATGACCAATAGAAAATGATGGAGAGAGAACGAGAGAACGAATGAGAAACAGAAAGGGACAGAGAGAGAACGAGAGAATGAACGAGAAACAGTGAAGGATGGAGACAGAACAAGAGACTGAGAGAAAAACAGAAAGGTATTTAGAGAGAGCGAGAGCATAAAGGAGAGATAGTGAGAGGTAGAGAGAGAGAGAGAGAGAGAGAGAGAGAGAGAGAGAGAGAGAGAACGAGAGCATAAAGGAGAGATAGTGAGAGGAAGAGAGAGAGAGAGAGAGAGAGAGAGAGAGAGAGAGAACGAGAGCATAAAGGAGAGATAGTGAGAGGAAGAGAGAGAGAGAGAGAGAGAGAGAGAGAACGAGGGCATAAAGGAGAGATAGTGAGAGGTAGAGAGAGAGAGAGAGAGAGAGAGAGAGAACGAGGGCATAAAGGAGAGATAGTGAGAGGTAGAGAGAGAGAGAGAGAGAGAGAGAGAGAACGAGGGCATAAAGGAGAGATAGTGAGAGGTAGAGAGAGAGAGGTAGAGAGAGAGAACGAGAGAATGAGAGAGGAAGATAGAGACATACAGGGGTTTTTCGGCAGCCAGGCGCGTCGGAGTGCCACTCCCATCTTGGGATGCCCCTGCATGACTGGAGCGAAAAATGCTGTGGAACAGTAGGCTAAGGCCACACAGGGACAGAGACGACAGACAAAAACGGCCCTTTGTGTTGGTGGAAAGCCCCCGATTCTCTGGCTGTCACTCAGTGGGTTTTGGGGAAATGTGCAGAACCGATCATCCGTGTCAAAGCTAAGATCCTAAAGTCTAAATGGGCCGGGGGAATTTTAAGCAGACCGACAACGCCTCTTTCAATTTCTCACTGCTCATCTTCGGAATGCTGTCCGAATTCCAGCGCCGACAGGGCAACACGGATGGAGTGATCGATGGCTCCGGCACATGACTTCTCCAGAACTAGCCGTGACGTGGGGTGCATTTCACGTCCTCTCCAGGCTGCCGCGTTCTGGCGTTTGCTCTGTTACTAATGCCCTCTGGTCTGACCTGCTCTAATGCCCTCTGGTCTGACCTGCTCTAATGCCCTCTGGTCTGACCTGCTCTAATGCCCTCTGGTCTGACCTGCTCTAATGCCCTCCGGTCTGACCTGCTCTAATGCCCTCTGGTCTGACCTGCTCTAATGCCCTCTGATCTGACCTGCTCTAATGCCCTCTGGTCTGACCTGCTCTGATGCCCTCTGGTCTGACCTGCTCTAATGCCCTCTAGTCTGACCTGCTCTAATGCCCTCTGGTCTGACCTGCTCTAATGCCCTCTGGTCTGACCTGCTCTAATGCCCTCCGGTCTGACCTGCTCTAATGCCCTCTGGTCTGACCTGCTCTAATGCCCTCTGATCTGACCTGCTCTAATGCCCTCTGATCTGACCTGCTCTAATGCCCTCTGGTCTGACCTGCTCTGATGCCCTCTGGTCTGACCTGCTCTAATGCCCTCTAGTCTGACCTGCTCTAATGCCCTCTGGTCTGACCTGCTCTAATGCCCTCTGGTCTGACCTGCTCTAATGCCCTCTGGTCTGACCTGCTCTAATGCCCTCTGGTCTGACCTGCTCTAATGCCCTCTGATCTAATGCCCTCTGGTCTGACCTGCTCTAATGCCCTCCGGTCTGACCTGCTCTGATGCCCTCTGGTCTGACCTGCTCTAATGCCCTCTGGTCTGACCTGCTCAAATACCCTCTGGTCTGACCTGCTCTGATGCCCTCTGATCTGACCTGCTCTGATGCCCTCTGATCTGACCTGCTCTAATGCCCTCCGGTCTGACCTGCTCTAATGCTGCTCTCCACAAAGTCTCTCATCATTAAAGCTAGTTAATCAGCTCGCTAACGCATGCATGCATGCATGAATGTATGAATAGATCGATGAATGGGCATACAGACAGACAGACATGCAGACAGACAGATAGGTAGGTAGACAGGTAGGAGAAAGTGTTCCACGGGCAGTGAGACAGCACAGAGGCCTACACACACTGTCTTGTTTCTGTTCTTGTCTATATCCTCACGTACTAATGCCTTCTTTTTCAGTAAAGTTCTGCTTACAGATTCTATGCTTACTAGAGTGGTGCTGTAATATATTGTCACAGCCCAGCCTTTACTAATATAATCTTATAATCTCAGATTAAGACTACAGAGCCTGTGGATGCACTCGGACTCTCACCATACATCCTCAGCGTCCACGTCACACTCCGCCCCAAACTGACAGATGTCACAGGTGGACGTCTCCTTCTGGCCG
>NC_044504.1:2895840-2898340 GCF_902362185.1 Chanos chanos
CACCGAAGGGATTTGTCTCCCGAGGGTTTAAGACAAGATAAGAACACGGACTTTCTCGCCTCTACACCCCCAGAGGAGCTCCTTAACACCCCCACAGTCAATATGTAGAGAGGCCTACAAAATCACACGGGGGATTGTCTTGTTTCTCCTCGGAAGCCTAAATCAAACATAAACAAACTCAGGAACCACCCTCTGGCTGCCTCAGCCTTTTACCAACACACATAATCCCAAAATATCCACCCCCCCAACACACACACACACACACACACACACACACACACACACACACGTGCGCGCACACGCACACACGCACACACACACGCACTCTTTTTCTCCGATGAACCATGAAACTGTCACACGCATAACTTGAACAGGTACTCTGAACTGCAGGCACCTGCTAAAATAACAGAAACACTTGAGTGAATGAGGGGTAGAAAACGAGCTGAAAACAGGTGTTTCCACACAGGTGCATGTTTCGTAATGCTTTAGTTGATGACTCAAAATGCCGACAGAGTGTAGTCACCTGTTATACGATGGCCGTCGTGACCAGAGGACAGCAGCTCAGTGATAGCAATGCTTCAAAAATCAATTACAATTTCTTTTCTCGTCTTTATTCAAAATGAATGTGTTTCACACGGACGTGCTGCTACAGCCAACAGCTACCATCTTTGAGACTGGCATTGCTGACAAAAGAACGGACCTATTGCGTGATCTTCCCTTAGTCGAGCCATGTGTTTCATTGGCCAGCTTCTGGATAGGCTGAAAATGTCAATAGATCCTAGTTTGTGTTGATGTGAAATGGGTCTTTTGCGATCAGCAGGTGAAACCAACCATCACGTACACTGAAAGGGATCTACGTGCGATGCAAAGATCGTCGAGATTTTCTCGTCTGTACGACGTCCAAACCTCAGCGGCGGGCCAAACAGCACCTCCTGGTGACAACAATGGCAGCACCAAACTGGACTCGAATCGGACGTTCTTTGGCTTTTCAGCTGAACAGTTCACATCCTCTCCTACCTCCTCACCGTATTTGAGAATCGCGCCGGCTGCTCGTCCTGTCTGATTCTGTTTAATGGAAGCTGTTGACTTTTATGGATTGATCAGTGCTGGCTGCATTACAAACTCTTTGCGTTTAACACAATGGCTGTATTACACTCATCTGTCTCTCCTGCCTGTATGGGTCTTTTCTTTTTCTTTTTTTTTTTTTTTTTGTAATGGGATGTCTATAGCCACAGCAGTTAGTCACGGACACAGTCTACTGGCTACTGCACACCTTCAGCATATGCTCTGTTAAAGACAACATTGAAATTAAAACAGATTATGAATTGAGACAACCCTACTCATCTGTTTCCTCAACTGTCACTCATGGACAGGTTGCAGGACAAAACTTCTCAACATCCCAAAAAATGCATGTAACGCAGGCAAACGCAGGCCCCCCCGCCTTGTGCATTTTCACTCCAGCTCTGTACGAGTACAATCATTCGATCAGCTCGCTGTTACACAATGGATCATTTGAATCAGGTGTGCCAGTGCCAAGTCAAAATGAACAAAAAAAAAGGTTCTGGGGAAATGGGAACTTTGAGGACTGGGTTGAGAAACATTGGCCTATTGAGCCAATGAGGAAAAACAAACAAGCAAACAAACAAAAAAACAAAAAACGAAGTCATGCGGCCAGGAGGGTCTTGCTTCACCCTGTCCTAAGCTACCAGTGAAGGTGTGGAGCATGTGGAGAAAAAGCCACAGGTCAGTGTCTTGTTTCCCAAGGTGAGGGGGTTCAACTTGAATGTGTTCCATTTCCCTTTTTTTTTGTCTACAGTCCACTTTCCTGTAGTGGGGAGGGGGGAGACCCATTCAACCCCTCACAAGGAAAGCAACAGCAAGTGTGAAACCTCGTTGACTGTCTACACTTCTTAAGTCGCCCAGAATCAGCAGGAAAACTGCACACCTCACAACACTGGAGGATTGGTAGGGAGGTGGGTCAGCTGAGTCAGACAGAGCCGCTGAAAAGCAACGCCAGACAGCACAAGCTTTGGATTTGTGCAGATTTGGCTTGGCATGCGGTAAAAAGAAAATCAAATTGCGATATCGGGGGGACAGGTTCCAACGTTCTGACCCAAAAAAAAAAAAAAAAGCAAAAAAAAAAAGCTTGTTATTTGTGAAGAAACTCAAAACTTATCCTTCAGGGGTGATTTCTTGGCTCTTGGCCTTGGAAGTCTCTATTGTTTTAAGGAGCTATCTTAGCATCACTGCACAAGTTTGAATCTTAACTTTCAGCCTGCAGTTTATTTTGGGAGATTTTTGACCAAGATGGTCAAAACTTGGCGATGGTACTCTGATGTTGAAATGGAAGAAACTGTAAAGTTAGTTTGCCTGATGAAATCTGAGAACCCGTTCATCTTTGACAATTTGTTTGAGCTCTAGTTTGCTAAGAAGCAACGGGCCTGGTCTTTGAGATCAAATGTTCAATTTTTTTCAGAGCATTTGCTCAATCATTTTTCAT
>NC_044504.1:2908340-2910840 GCF_902362185.1 Chanos chanos
CTCCGTCTCCACGGCCGTACCGCCAGCAGTCCGCAGGGCCGGCGGAGAGAGAGAGCCTGATTATGCGTGAGGATCTGTCGGGGGCATTTTTGACTCGTATCCAAGCACCACGGAGTTCAATTCGTCTCTTCTCACTATCTCTTTCACCCCGAGAACGGAAAAAAAAAAAGGGACCCGCAAATAAATAAATAAATAAGAGAAGTCGGCGGCTGAATGAGGTGACTTGGCACTTTTTTTCCTCCAGTTCTTCCCCTGATAGGCAAGACAGAGTGGAACGCAGATGGCTGTTGTCAGCGCAGACAGCGTTGATCCGTGAGCTGTGATTAAATGCGGCATCAACTTTCTTTTTTCTTTTTTTTTTCCCAGCGTGTCATCAACATTTAACTTTCAATTACCCACGCAGCCCTAGTATCTGCAGTCTACTGTGTTTCACCCTCTGTTTATCTCTTTTGGCCTCTGAGGATCAGCGAGAACACTGTGTGTTCCTCTGTCAGTGTTAAATTAACACTCAGAGTGTTAATGCTGTCCCACACAAGGCAATGTAAACGCTCCCAGAGATCATTAAACACCAGTGGATTTGCTGTGTAAGCTTTTTCAGGAAGGTGTTAAAAACCAAAGGATACTTCTGCTACAAACTAGATCTAAAAGGTTTTTTTTTTTTCTCTTCAAATACCTCGACAAAAAAACATCACTATTTTCATGTACCTGAAAGGATAAAGATAACAACTGAGACATACAGTCTGGTTCAAACTTTTAAATCTTCGAACTAAGAATAATAAAAAAAGACAAAAACAAATGATGCATGTGTGTCCACTCTTTGTTTTTCTTTCGGTCTAATTCAACAACAAAGAGGCTTCAGCACACCTCGCGTATGTACTCTGGGGTGCTGCCTTAACTTCGATTTCCAATGGAGAAAATGAGAGCCATCACCACGGTTACGCACTGCTAAGCTAATGGCTAACTGCCCTTCCCTTCTGCAGCTGTAAGAGGCGGCGGAGAAAGCTCAATATGACCCGCCGCCAACCGCAGTCCGCTCTCTTAATCACTGCATTATTTTCCCTTATCCCTGAGTGGCTTCTCGCTGAACCTGCTAACGTTATTGAGGATAAATAGACTACCCCTCTCAAAGCAGGAGAAGGGCTCATGTGTTCCCCTGTGGCCTTTTCATTTGTGCCTTATCGCTCAAATGTATCAAGGAAAAAAAAATCTACTGAACTCTCTCACATTATACACACACACACACACACCACTATACATATATATATACACACCCACACCCACACCCCTATACATATATATACACATACACACACACACACACACACACACACACACACCCCTATACACACATATATATATATACACGCACACACACACACACACACCCCCCTATACATATGTATACATACACACACACACACACACACACACACACACACACACACACAAACTAAATATATATGTGTGTGTCTGTGTGTGTGTGTGTGTGTACGGTTATTATTTTTAATTTCCATTCCTTCTGGAGAAATCCAGTGATGAAGGGGTGTCTTTAAGTGTGAAACACATGAATACTTGAGTTTATTGGTTCACTTACTTGACTGAACCTGAAGGAAAAGTCAATAAGGGGTTTTTCTGGAGCTGAGAATTATCGGTCATTGCCTTTGCTGTGCGGTCTATACACATCTACAGCTGAAAGATTCCTATTGGTAGTAACAAACTAAAGCATTCCTATTGGTGGTAACAAACTAAAGCATTCCTATTGGTGGTAACAAAATGAAGCATTCGTCAGCCTTTCCACATCCATACACCACACAGAAATGAATGATTAAAAACAATGTGAAGCTATTGTTGTATGTGACGAGATGCAAGGCAAAAAGAGGTATCCTGTCTGAAAACTTAGAGAATTAGGCTCACTCCTGACCCAAAGGTCAATGTGTGTGTGTGTGTGTGTGTGTGTGTGTATGTGTGTGTGTGTGTGTGTATGTATGTGTGTGCGTTTCTATGTGTGTATGTATATATGTATGCATGCATGTGCATGTGTGTGTATGCGTGTGCCTGTTTTTGTGTTTGTGTGTGTATGTGTATGCCTGTTTCTGTGTGTGTGTGTGTGTGTGTGTGTGTGTGTGTGTGTGTATGTGTATACTGAGAAGTCACGGTGAGTGTGCTATAGATGCTCGGTGTGGGGTGTTTGCCCCCATGCCGGTGTGTGTGTTAGTGCATGCTGGTAGCGTGTGTGTGTGTGTGTGTGCCAGTGATGTGTGTGTGTGTGTGTGTGTGTGTGTGTGTGTGTGTGTGTGTGTGTGTGTGTGTGTGTGCGTGTGCGTGCGTGTGTCGGTGGTGTGTGTCAGGCAGATTGACGGAGGGGCAGCACTCTGGCCTTCTGGCCCCATTTGCTTGGCAAAAACACAGCGAGGGGACGGCTGTCCTGTCTCCACGCAGCTGTCTCTCATATTTATAGAGGGCAACCACACAGAGTACACACACATACACAAACACACAT
>NC_044504.1:2920840-2955840 GCF_902362185.1 Chanos chanos
TTTTCCTTTTGTTTTTTTTTTTTTCCCAACAGCAGCTATTGTTTTCAAGACTGACAGACTGACCTTCATCTCCAGTTCACGTCAGTCACCATAGAGGATGTTCGGTTGCTCCAGACTATGACCTGGGGCTTCTAACAGGATCAGAACCAGTGGCCTCCGGCGAAAGTCAGAACCTTCAGACGAGATTCTCATCTTCAAAGGTCCGCTCCCTGGTCAGACCCACCTAGAGTATGACTGATGCCTGGCACAGCGATTCTGACGCGGCAGCAGCCGCTAGGACGGAAAAAAAAAATCGGATTTTTCTTTTTCATTTTTTTGGGAGATCATTCGATATGCTTGGGGGGAAGGGGGAGCAGAACAAAAAGAAAGAGAAACAGAGAAATGTCTCGTCCATTGACATGAGAGTCCAAAATTATCTTCAAATGCCACGTAGTCCACTCCAACATACCTCATGGCTTTGTTATTGCCCGTTAGACAATGCCCAAAAAAACTGGATGCAAAACAAGCCAAAACGGTCCTGAGATGCTGCTGGAGACAGTTTTCCCATGTGTGCAGGAGACAACGTACCTGGAGCGATACCCAGAGGAACAGGAGAACGACTCAGTCTAGCTCAGCTGGTACATTTCAATTCAGGCCCTTGCAAAATCACCCAAAACAAAACAAAACAACAACAAAAAAACAGTAGTATTTCCTACGAGAGCTCTGAGTGAGGGAAAGGGTTACAGCTACGAAAAGAAACCGCCTGACCATGTTATCCCTGAGAGAGAGAGAGAGAGAGAGAGAGAGAGAGAGAGACATAAACAAGAACGGAATGGAAAGAAAAAAAAGAAAAAAAAAAGAAGCAAAAACAAAGAATCTGCTCAGTGTCTCCTCCGATCCTCCGATGATGTGTTCTCCCTCTGCCTTCGGACAAAGATGTGCCTGCTCTTGTCAGGACGAGTGACAGTCTTCGTTCCAATCATGCTTTAGCTGGAGGTCCATGTTGCTGACAGTGGAACAGGGGGCTGGCGGGTGGACGGGCAGACAGGCGGGAGGGTGGGAGGGTGGGAGGATGGGAGGGTGGGTGTGAGTGTTTGATGGTCATTGGAGAAAGGCCTCTGCCTCTTTTTAAGCGCTTGGCAGTCGGCTCTTGATTAGAGCGAGCCTCTCCTGGCCGGGGGGGAGCTTTCCGGCTCCTGTCACTGCGGACGGCTCTCCCGTAATGGTGTCTGACAGGCTTGTGAGAGCCACGGAAGGGGGAAGACATAGATGCTAGGCGTAGCTCCTTTCCCTTCACACATCCAAAACTAATGGATTCCTCCGCACCACCTACTACTTCCCTGTGGCCCTTTATAGGTCTGGCAGTGTTCTCTGGCTTACACTACCCCTAAACAGGCAGAGGGCAAGCTGACAGAGAGAGCAAATAAAACCGACTTCTCACCCAGAGAGAGAGAGAAAAAAAAGAAAGACAGAAAGAAAAAAAAAAAAAACGATTTGGTGTGTCGTGCCCAAGTACTGCCTTCCGGATGTTAATTGCTGCATTTGTAATGCATGGTTGGAGGGTAACCTTTTCCAGACTATGAAAAGTGATCTTGAGGGACCCTCTCTAAGGGACCAAAGTCATTCATCTTCAACTAAAGCTATTAGAGAAGGTGTTTAGAGCTGAAAGACACACATCTAGAGAGACAAAAAGTTAGAGAGAGTGAGAGGGAGCGAGAGAGAGACAGCGAGAGGAGAAAAAGAAAACCTTAAATTGCCAAAAACAAGCTGAGGAGAGAGAGGCAAATTACGGAACAGGAAGAAACCGAGGAAGATAAAGAAGAGCAAATTCTCGCGAAACAAAGAGATGCTAATGTAGCTTCCTTGATCTCTGCGAGAAATTCAGCCTCTTTTGAGTGTTCAGGTAGCCTCCTCCTCGTCGCTGTGATCGTCTGGGCAGAAAGAAAAAGGCAGTCACTGATGGAATGGGTGTCCTGATACAGGCACTCAAAACACACTTTGGGGTTTCGCAAAAATGACGAACGCTTGAAGAGCCATGCCGAGGGGCGCGTCCCTGAGTATCCTTTTATCTCGGTCGGCGCCAGGGGATAAAACGCCAAATTAAATCCTTTACCAGTCCACAGAGAGCACATGTGACTGGCAGATAACGAGACCATGAAACAATGCAGATATATATGTAAGGAGGACTACATGCGGATTCCTGTGATGATGGCGGGTGGCGTGAGGCTGGGAGAACTGGTCCTGCTGTGCGCCTCAGCCTGCTTGTCCTGAGCACGGGCCTGAGCTCTGGATGAAATACTCCTGTGGCACCAACGTCCCTTTTTTAGATCTCGACTCAGCGACAATTAAACAGATTTAAAAAAGAAAAAAAAAAGAACAACAAAAAAAAAAGAACGGAAAATATTTGGAACACTTGGCACCTGGTCCTCTTCAGTCCTGAGGTGATCGTTTAAGGGAAGACGAGTTGTGTGTGTGTGTGTGTGTGTGTGTGTGCGTGTGCTTTTTTTTTTTTAAGGTAGCAATGTGCTGTAGCTAATAGCAAACGCAATGTAGGAGAAAGGAGCAAGAATGTATCAACCGTGGCAAGAGAGATCGCGCGTGAAAACATGACAAGAGAGGCACAGCGCAGAATCAAAATACGCTAACGACTAAGCGAATCGAAGCCTGACCCAAAACGAGTCATAAAAAAGTGAGACATTGACTCAAGGCACAGTGAGTCATGGCTAAACGCGCAGGTACCTCAGAGGCCTTGTGGGAAATGAATAAACATCGTCGAATGGCCAACGGCGGCTGAATGACCCCATAAAACCTTGCGTCCCCCGCCACCTCCATAGAGAGAGAGAGAGTGAGAGAGACAGAGAGAGAGAGAGAGAGCGCCATTCTTCCACATCTTCCCCGGCATCTCTGTGCCTTCTCCCATCTCACCACCTCACATCCTCAACTGGGACGCGACCACTGAGAGAACACTTGTTTGATGAATTACCTCACTTTAATGGAACAAAAGACAAAGGCCATGATTAAGTTGAAGTTCGCTGACGTCAAGCTAGTCTGCATACATATGCTACGTGACGTGGGAAGCCGTAATGACATTAGCGTGAAGGATTCCACAATGACATTAGATTTGGAAATGGAAACAATGTGTCCCTCAGTGCATGCCCCCCCCCCCCCAAAGAACAAAACACAACCCAAAAAAACTGGGTTCTGTCCTAAGACAACGGGATATTGTTGGGTCTGAAATCCTGCTGTCTGAGGAGAAAAAGCCGCAGGTAATGTCATTTGTCTCAGCCTCGCGACTAATGTTCCCTTGAAAGCCGAGATAAAAATAATCCAGCTGATCAAGTATCTGTCTGCTTGCTACTTTGGAACTGGTATAATGCGTTTTCACTAAAACAAGATTTGGAAAGATTATTAGAGACATGCTTCTGTTTCCGCAATTTACAATGGACCAACAGTCAGAAGCTAAATAGGCCACAGTCAAAGCTGAATACTTATCTTCTGGTCTGAAAGGGGAAAAAAAAAAAATAAAGGATTGTTCTGAAGTCCCCAGAGAATCAAGTTGTTCCATTCAGCGTCCAGATGCATTTGAAAGCGTCACTGCATCTGTCGCGTCAGTTAAACAAGAAACAGTGCATTCTGTTATCAGGTTCTTGTGCATGGGCATGTAGCTAAGTACTCCACATAAGAGGAAAGTCAATAGGCAGTTTTATTTGCGTAGGAGTAGGCACTGCATTGGAATTTAATGAACTGATAAACACATTACATTTAAATGAGCGAAGGATCAATGTGCTGTAATGTCTCACTGCAGAAGCTCTGCACATTTAAGCCTCTTGTTTATATATATATACACACACTGACCTATACAATTATGGCAGATGCCGAGCATTTTCCTTTAAAATGGAAGGTTTTACTTCATTTGAAAATATTAATTTAAAAGAGAATTACATTACGGCTAACTGCACAACAACAGGTGTCAATGTGAGTAAGCAGGAAACAGAAACGCACTCACGTACCCTTGCAAAGGACACGTTGAGAATGCTCACACCAGCAAACTCAGAAGCCTTGGAAGTGGAATAGAATAAATTTCAAGCCATGGATAAGACAGCGAGATGAATTCCATGAGACATTTCTAACATTTGCCCAGAGTCAGTATGAAAACGAACGTGTGTACACGGAGGAGGATCTGACGGATCGAGGCGACGGTTAGGACACGTGTGTAATGTTAAAAGAGCCTGCCCCCTCCACCTCCATCATATTACACTGTGAACACACTTCACACCAATCCACAGTCTTAGACGCCCCCCCACCCCACCCCACCCCTCTCCCCCATCCCCCACCACCAGAGGACACGTGTGGTCTAAAAACGAGATAGGCAAAGACACACACTCTCTCACCTTAAAATCACAGATGCATGTTATGATGTCCCCAATCCTCAGGCATTCTCCGTCAAACTTACAGGTGTTGGTGTCACACAAGAAGAGATCTGTGTCTCGGTCATCGTAACCTACAGGGGAGGGAAAAAAAAAAAACAAAACCAAAAAATATAAACACAACACAGCCACATCATTTTGCTGAGAGAAACATGGGGATTACGTAACAAGGTTAAAAGAATTACCACTTTGTGTAGTGATTTCACATTCATGAACGAACAAAGTGAATTAAACAATTATTTAAAGAGTATCTGGTTAACTGTATTCCCAAAGCGGATTTTCACGTACCATAAATATGAAAAACTGTTGGGATTTTCATATAGCGCACAGTGATTTGCCTCTGCAGTGTAAAATGTCTAATTCAGCATTAAACTCCAGCTGACCCCTGACAGTTGTCTGTAAAAACACTCTGATTTTTTTTTGCTGAAAAGCGACAGCATCATAAAATAACCAGGGCTACACACACACACACACACACACACACACACACACACACACACAGCCAAATTTGAGCTGAGCTAGGTTTTTTTTTCCCTCTCTCTCCTAGAAAACAACTTTGATGAAATATCTCTAACGAGTCCATTGGGTCACATATTGAGCAATATTAGGGAGGAGTTACTCTTGGCTGGGCCATAAAAAAGCCTAATTTTAAGTGATGCTCCACGAGGTAACGTCTTCACATATCACAAGAGAAGACAACATTCTGTTTGAAAGGCATGAATTGCCTGAGGCTTGCCATATTTGTATCACCTCTCTATTTATTGAGAATTAATGTAGGGTTTTTTTTTTTTTACAAGATGCAGCCAAAGAAGCAAACAGCAAGTCTAGCTTCTGTTATGCTGCTAGAACAGAAAAAAAAAAAATTCTTCGAATCCGTTCACCACCGTTGTGCAACACCGACCACTTCACTTCTCCAGCCACCGGATTTTTTTTTTTTAATTATTTTTTTCATGTCAACTCGAATCACGCAAGTGTTGCATTTACACGAACATTCTTCTCTGCATGGCTTTTTTTTTTTTTTTTCCCCAGCCACAGTGAACTCAAGAACACGACTCACCACAGCACCAGCAGAGGAAATGATGTCAGCTCAGGTTCTAGGCTCACAGTCAGGCCTACAGCAAGAAGAGCTCTTGCATAATCTTATTTACGTGGCAATTATGGCAATTATACACAGACCTGAGACTTTATGGGCAAGATAAAAATAAAATATTGGCCTCTCAGAGTAGCTCGCAGGACAGCTGTGAGGCTGAGAGAGGCTTCTTTAGGCTAACTTGGTCATCTGAGGTGAGTTTGTGTTGGGTAGAGGAGAAGAAAAAAAGACAAGCTCCGTGTTGAAAGTCGTCAGAACGTGCTTAACATTATGCTGTCGTAGCTCATAGAAGAAATGGACTGCATTTGAAGAGCACATTCGACCTGACTCTTTCCGGCCTGTCCCATCGGCTACAAACTATGACAGTTTGCCATTTAATCGAGATACGGAGACGCTTCCTTCTGAACATAAAATAGCTCGGAAAGAACTTGGTTACAAGGGACCCCATAAGTAACAATTATCTCTCTCTCAATATGGCAGAGTCTTTGGGGTTTTATAACAGACGAGGGTCTATGTCAGATTGGATCTGACACAGTGCCTGAAATATCTCCAGAAAAAAAACACCGACTTTAACCTGTGAACACACTGGCAATCTTTGCAAACACTATTAGGATATTTTAGGTCTTCATGAGAATTTTCTTTTCTTTTCTGCAATTTCCGGGTAAAAACAATGCATGGAAACATCAAGACCCACAACATAGATGGAAAATCCTCTTCCTTTTCGGGTTATTTTTTTTTTTTTTCCTTTCCTGTTAATGCAGTCAAGCATCATCTCTCTCTCCCCTTGTCTGTACACAATCACAGCTGTCTGGATGGGTGTCTGAGGTCTGGGGACCACAAGGCTGATCTAACAGTCTTTAGCAGAGCAGAGTCCTTGGGGGGACTATGCAGGGGCAAGTATCTCTCAAGAGCTGGGAGGGCTAGCACTACACACACACACACACACACACACACACACACACACAGCCAAGTGAAACAGAAATGCCTCTAATGCCACACTCTGGAGCCGCTCTTGACATGGGAAAAACAGACCAGAGAGCTCTGTTTGCCAAGAAACAAACAAAAAAAACAAAACAAAACAAAACACTCATAGCAATGTGACCCAAAACACAATTAGAGCTGTAATCCACTTACTCTGACAGGAAACACAGGCACAAAGTTCCTAAACACGGTTTAAAGCTATTTAGCGTTACAAACGTAACCATACAAAAGAACGCACTACCCTCAACAACCCTCTGCATCTTGGCAGGACCATAATTCAAATCAAGCCTTATTTAAAGTGTAAAACGACTCCTTTTACGTGTGTGAGGACTCTGACACGTTTCTAATCAGTGCAGATGACACTACATTTAGAGAGAGAAACCAGGATGGACCAACACTACAGCCATTAACTGATTGCAAATCTGACAAAAATGACTTTGTGGACTTTGCAGCATAATCTACTCTCTCTGCCTTATAATCTTTTGAAAGGAAAGTTCAACCTTTTTGATTTACGAGTCCATTTTGATGATTGTCTCCATGTAATTAAATTGTCAATGCAATTTTTTATGATACATCACTTCAGCACACCAATATTTACCGGTATTGAGGTCTTTTATTGATGTTTGATGTTTAAATTTTGAAATCGAGTAAGAGAAATCAATGCATGACTTTCTGACTGAGTGAAAATAGCTTGACATCGTTTTTCAAAGAGGCGGAGTTGTTGTTTATTCACTCAGTTTATGAGAAGAAATGAGAACAGTATAAACTGGACTTTAGACCCTATAGATGATGTTGAATTGATGAGATTCAAGTCTATGTTATTTTTCCCCCCTTATACCCAATTATCATTTAAAATTATTTGTTTAAAACATTATTTGCTGTCACAGTAAATCAGTACAGTTTGGACAGTACTGTAGGATCTTAAGGAAAATGCAAAAAAGAAAACTACAAAAGTGCGATCGAAAATCGCCCACAAAACAGACCAACTGCGAGGTAATGGGTGATCCATCTAGTTGTCAAGACATTGTGAAATTCCTCTTTACGTTGCCCATCAGGGCTCCAATTAATACGATTTTCACAGACAAGACTCACACATTTTCATTATCTAAATGTCAAGAGAATCCTCCCTGTAAAGAGCCAGGCCATCTTCCAGAGCTGTGAAATGCCTCTTCCCTTACAACCCCCCCCAACCCCCCTGAGGTCTGGCATAGTACATACAAACAATAAATACAACAATAACTAGATTCATCACATATCAAACTCCAGTCAGGAGAACCAGTTTGGCAGTCAGTTATGTACGATCTACCACTCACTTAAGTACACCATTAATGCACAACTTTTCTACTGTTGACCTAAATCAGTCCAAGATGCATATACATTTAAAAATAACAATGGTTTTTTTTTTTTTTGTGCCTATTGTCGTGGGAGAGACTGCATGCTAAGCAGGTAAGTCTGACATACGAGTGTTTGTCGCAGTAGCTAATTGGGACAATCCCTTGTCAAAAACAATACAAGAGCTACATTTTCCTCTCTGCTACTATACAACCCCACATCAACAGCTCTACTTTCACTGGCACATCTGAATATGAATGCGGGAAAGACACGACATTTCCATATTTAGTCAAGTGTTACAAGCTTGGTCACAGAAACATATGGTACGTTGCAATCAGAGTGCACTAAAAATGCCTTGTCAAAAAAACTGTCAGGGAGACAACAAGAAACAAAACACTCACAAACTTCGCTTCCATTAATACAATGACACATAACAGATCTCAAGAGAGAATGATTGACCTTTTTTGTGACTTAAAATGAGGTGACACGTTACTGTGGATGACAAATGACAAAAATTCAAAGATATATGACCTGCCCTGAAAATGGATCACAGACGCATTATACAACGAGACGGCCCTGAGAGATCGGTATGATTTATATTAGCGTCTGTTTGCTCGCTCTGACTTTAAATGAACATAGAGGGACTATTTTAGCACAACGTTTACGCATCCTATTCTAAATTGGAAAGAAAGAAACTGAGCGTGAAAACGAATCAAGAACAACCGCCTCTACACTGTCTGCCACCTAGCTATTCATATTAAATCTCTTATTGCACATCTGCTTCATGAAAAACAAAAGCATCGTGTATGTAGGAATTAGTTTTCATATAAGGGCACAGTTTACTTGATAAATCAGTGAGAAACCTAGTTGTACTGTAAACATTAATGATATTTGCTCATCTAAAACATAGACTACTTCACGCTGAGTCTTGAGTAATAGTATTCAACTTAATAAACGCTTATGATGGCTAATGTACGGTTGCGTAATGGGTTCCTAACCGAAAATACGGCTCGGCCCTGAGCACGTGCCAACGATTACTGCCTTCCGACAAAGACTACATGAAACAGTCTACACATTTTCTTGGGATGAACTTTACAGCGATGACGTTCTTCCGTTACATTTAAAGAACGAGGGATTATGTTTTTCTGAAAACAACACTCAAAAAGTAGACATGTGCTGAATGTTTTGCCAACGCGCAGCTTCTGGGCAAAGCTGATTGGTCTCTCTTCCTGCGGCCTCTTCTACGGGAGGATATTGCAGCAAAGTGAATAATTAAAGAAAACAAGCTGGCATACATCAAATATTTAAATAGCGATGTTTATATGTTACTGAATAAAGCATTAAATCGCTTATTTGACCAAAAAAGAAACACAGCGGCGCCCTTGAGAGCACAATAAGACCTCATCAAAGCGATGGCGCTTAAAACCTTTTTAAACTACGATTTCAGTTATCTGAGGTAAATCAATAGGCAATAAAGAGTTGGGCTTAGGACACAGTTTACCACGTGCCTCTTCCAGAGTCTCTCTTCAAATTGTGCTTTAGATAAAAGAGAGACAGAAAGCAGGTCAGCAGTCGGTATGAAAGTCCTCAGAGCTCAAGCCAAAAATCAGATAGTTTCCTGAACGTAGACTTGCATGACGGCCGTCGGACCCATCAACACACCGCATTATTCTTTACATAGCACCTCGTCTCGTGACATTGTTCACAGTTCATTAGTTCTTATTTACCTTTTGCCACAAAACATTGTATTAATAATCACATGGCGACGGTTTAGGACACGAATGTTGATGTGCACGTGCAAATATACAAGGGAACACGTCTAAAACCAACGCAACGTTTAATATTTTATATATTCAGTATATAATATATATATATATATATATATATATATATATATAGAGAGAGAGAGAGAGAGAGAGAGAGAGAGATGCGTTTTGCTGAAAAACAAAAAAATATTTTCATATATATACACACACACACACACACACACACACACACTTATATACACTTATATGCATATATATATATGCATGTACATATATTTTTAGCAAAACGTTTGTCACAGGGTGCAGCCCTTAGTTTTTAACGTGTTGCCTAACCCCTCTCCCCCACATGCTGAGAGAGAGAGAGAGAGAGAGAGAGAGAGAGGGGGGGGGGGGGGGGGGTCAAGTAAATTTGGAGGAAGATGTCCAATGACTAATGACCATCTCAAATGACCATTAAACTATGACCAGCTGGCAATAATCATATAAGTGCCATTTGAAATCCCGCACACAAGGGAAATACTAAACTCGGAAGTGCCAAAGGTGCTAGCAGTCTGATGTGGCAAAAGTAATGGACTATATAATCTGTTACAAAACTTTTCCCACATCAAAATGATCAGAGTTTTGGAAATGTGGGTACACATAACATAGACCAAGTCATTTCCTTGGCAGGACAGTTTGTTTTTAACTTACATGGCAGAGGAAGAGGTTGGACCATAGATCTTTCTGGGTGTGTTGAGTTAACTATTGAGTCACGGACATTATGAAAAGCTTGAATCTGATTTTTAACCCCAAATCTTTGCACGCAGCAATTTATTACACAACAGTGGTAGGCGGCGACGATAGATATCGGGTTAGACCTTAGGCGGCGAGTGTCTTCCTTGCATCATTTTGCAGTAGGGTATGCAACGAAGCTGGTAAATGAGAAGTGACGATAAATGTTAAGACCAGAAAGACCTGGCAGCTCAAGGTGACCGGGTGACTGATAAAACGAATGCGTATCCCAGGAGTTAGACTAAATGTATAGCACATCACCTCCGTCGGTAAGAGGAATTACCCTCAATAGAACGTTGCAACTCACAATCAAGTGAAAGCGGGGGCGACGGACTGGGCAACCGTTAAAATAAAATGTGAACTGCCCTCCTGCGTCTGAAACAGATTTATGCGTGGAAGGTATTATTACACGTTTCTACAGAACAAGCCCCCCGGCCGAAGTGCGTCTTGCCAAAACAGATTCCTCCTGAGAACTCCCGCTCCTTCAGAGTTCAAGTTAAAACAGTGCAGGCCAACGACCGTCTAATAATCCACTCACAAACTACTGTCTTACGTTAAAGGTCGCTACATATATGTATACTTTCCTAGAACGTGCCTATATAGAACAAGAAAACTTATATCAGTGACTGATTTAACGCGTAGCAGCAAGCAACAGGTCAACACCAAGTCAAAATGCCAGTTGGTAGGACTGGGCTCTTGGCACTTGAATTGCAACTGGGAAAATTTACAATGCATGGATGCTGAACCGTTGTTTCTGGTTATTTTATTAAGGTGGCCGAAAAGAGCAATGGAAGAATAAATCGATCTCAATTTACGTCATATGTGACACAGTTATTGTACTACGGCAACTAATCCATTGCAAGTAACGAAGCTCCTCCAGTCCTCGAGTTGTTCAACGTAAGCAATCCACCATAGAAAGACACTTGACAGAAACGTGACCTGACCTGAAATTAATTGGTGCGCATGCCATGACAGCATCAAAGCGCTTTACAGTCACTACACCCGACAGCCTCAGCACTGGTTTCAACTCGGGAAAGTGTAGTTGATTACCCATGAAATTTCAGTCCGCTCCACATGGCAATAGAAACTGGTGGTGAATAATTATTCAGGCTTCAGTCACATCAGAGGGATTAGACAATGACTCCGGTTCCGATTGCCCGGTGGTCACACTTTGTTTCCTGACTATTCGCGGTCTATCTCTAAACATGCATCATATTATAATCATACGCTTTTCGTGGCAATGACTTTTCGAGACTGTCACTGCCGTCACAAACGATTTGAAGCAACTAATTAGTCACTGACAAGGAGTCACACTCGCGCGCGCACTCGGACGTACGCACGCACGGCGCGCTCACACACAAATACACACACATTCACACGGCATCTCGATAAAATCATAAATAGAATTAGGAAGCCGTTTGTCAGTTATTACAGCGGAGAGTCCCACGCTTGAGTAAAGCATACAAGAATTTTGGCTACCATGTACTTCTCGATTTTTGTCTCCAAATCATATTTTCATTGAACGCAGTAGATGACAGCGGATTAGGCTGCACATATGCCTTGCATCATCACATTCTTATGCAAAACACAGGCTAAACTTATTTTACCCTCATACAAGTAAAGTCGTTTTACTGTTTCCAAGTATTCAAGGTATGACATCGACAGACATGCGGACATAAAGATCTATTTAAACAAAAAGAACAACAACAACAACAACAACAAAAAACCCTAAGCAACTCAAACACGATGTGAGCACCCGACTTAAAGGATTTCTTACCGGAGCAGTTCCATCCTGTCGGAGTCTGACAGTCGCTAAGGGAAGACGGGAATGCTCGAAGTTGTTGCACCGGCACAGTGGCAAGGAATGTGACCACGGTGATACAGACCCAGTCTCTCACTATCCACTTCCACTGTTGCGGGCGTCGGGACTCCTTTGGCGCTGCTGTGAAACCCATCTCAGTTCCCCCAGCAGCGCAGGCGACACGGGCACAATTCAGTTACTCTCAGCGACAACCCCTGTCCCAGCGTTGGCTGTTTCAGTGTCAATCTTAGCAGCCAAGAAAAGAACATTTTCCGAGGGAAGGAGTGTCCCCCATGAAGCGCCTTTTTGTAGGGTAACCGAAGGATCCGCCCGAAGCGAGAGGAGCGTAGCTGCAGTGGAAGAGGTGTGGGTGCTAAGGTTGAGGACCGATGACACTGAAAAGGGATGGTGCTGGGTGGGAATTTTGAGAAGTAGCCAGCAGGCAAACTGAGGATGTTCGGAAACAGGAAGGTATTTTTTGAAAAAGCGAAATAAAAAGGTCCAGTTGAAGCAGTGTAAAAATACAAACAAGATAAAGCATAAATCCCACTTAAATGCCACGATAAAGTTACATCCACTAACGCGACGAACTCCACTTGGTGGCGACTTTTACTTGCGGGCGTTTAAAACGCGCGAGGAGTTTGTTAGGCAGCCGCGCTGTCTCCCATTCCTCAGTACCTGTTTTCCACAATAACGCACAGAAAGCGAGCAGCAGGTCTGGAGTCTGCTGCTTATGATCACATGGTCTCAGGAAAGGGGGAGGGAAGAGGGTGGGGGTCTTTCAACGCTGATTGGCGGAGAGGGATGCAAGAGAGTGAGGATTGAGGCGACGGTCCAGTACATAGACGGTCAGTTTCAAACGCTGTGCCATTTAAGCGAACCCTGCGCTGCCAAACGTCTTGGAGAGAGGCAAGCCGAACGAGTTTCGCAGGGTAACTGAGCCCTGCAAATGTAAAGCTGGCTAGAGAAATCAATGCGACCGATGGGGATCGGATAATTGCACTGCTTTGAACTATGCGGACTCCGTTATTTAAAGCTTCCTGTCTCACAGCTATAGACTGAAGTATTTTATAACGTTTCCAATCGTTGCCTTCAGTGCGCTATTTTGCGGCATGTCGCCTGGACTCCAGAATTTGATACCTTCTCGGCTGTGAAAGGGCTCTTTTAAAGAGGGAAACGGAAAAAAGAAAAAGAAAAAAAACGGAGAAAGGCAAAGGAGTCAAAATCACACATTATGTGATCGCTCGTTTTGTAATGACATTTTCGGCCGCATCTAGGCTATTGAATATACGCCTAATGATCTGGAGCCAAAAGCTCAAAGTCACAAACATTTCACATAAAGCCTATTTTGTCTGTCGCCACGCGCTCAAAGAGGGCAGAGAACGAGCGATCGAGAGGGAGAGAGAGAGAGAGCACGCACCAGTAGCACTCAGTTAATTACAGAAATATATACAGTAGTATTTTTACTTGTGCCATTTTAATTCTCGAGAATACTACTACTACTAATAATAATAACAGTAATAAAAATGCCTACATGAGTTGCAATAGTGTAAGCCTTTTACTGGAATAGCTATTGATGTGAGCCATAGCCGACTTGGTTACATATGGGGGAAATTGAATGGGATCCAACGCAAAATCAGACAGTTTGCAAAACTGTGAAGCCCACCTGCGATTCTTGAGGTATAACAGCATTCTACAATAACGGCCAAATCGTGATGATTGCATAATACAAGAGATCCTGTGGCTTGTCATGCTTGTCATGAGATTTCGCCTGTAACGAGACTGTCTGTGCAGTCTCGTCACAGCCCCCCCCCCCCCCCCCCCCCCCATATGTGCACTCCGAGTAAAACTCCGAGAATACAATTAGTTCTTTGATTCAGCTTCTGTATAAAGGAGATTACCCAGCTACTCGTTACACTGTCTCACCCATACATTAGAGAATTGTCAGGTTGATTCTCTCTCTCTCTCTCGCTCTCTCTCTCTCGCTCTCTGTACATATATATCTTGTGAATATGAGACAACGTTTTCTTCCCTCATTAGAGACTATGATATGAAAGACAAATTCGTAGGTAATCACTACGTCGTTTGTTGCAACGCTAAACTGATAAATACGGGGGAGCTATTGCCAAGATGAGAGAGAAAGAAACAGTTTGTAATGTCTTAAATCCTTGAACTGAACCCTCATTCGTAGCGTTGACTGAGAATAAGTACGTGTGAGTGTGCGCGTGCTTTCCCTTCCACGAACTCCAGCTCCAAAGAGCTAAATTCTTTCCGAGCAACAAACCCCTTTAAAACGAGCCAATTAGTCGAGCAGATGAGAGTTAACGGAAGGTTGTTTTTGTTTAAACTCTAATTTGGATGCCAGAGAAACTGAGTCATGAAGTGTTATCTGTGGCTACGTTTACTCATAATGTACTTGCGCCATCACAGGCAATAACTCCATGTAACACTGACGCGAGGTTGACACAAAATGTCTCTCAGATTAATCACTCAAATATAAGCATGCAACGGTGGTCTTTTATTTCGATAATTATGTGGCTTTTTGCAATTCACCAAAACAAAATCGAATGTAAAATCGGCCAACCACAGTAACAGTTTTTCCCTTTATCTTGGCTAAAACTCTTGGAAGATTAACATGAATTCGGGCATGTCATGAAACGAACGATATGAGAACAATAAGTGTTATCTATCAGTTCAATTTATCTGTAAAGGTGGAGTTTCGTTCACTTATTTACTGCATTTAAAATAGACGTTTTCTCAGTGTTGATTTATCTTAGTTGTCCCCTGCGGCATATTTTAATCAAAGTACCTTGCGTATTTGGCAGAGCTCTAGAGCGGTGGACTCTGTAACACTCGCGAACACTGTGGAACGTGATGGTCCGAGCACAGCTGGCTTTGGGCTACTGCCTAATGATACCCATGACACCCATTGTTAAAACGCACACCCTTCGTCTGAGCGCATAGTGTAGAAGGCGCGTATCACTTTTCCAGTGATAGATATGATGGATGGGCCTGCAATTAAGGCTTGATATTAATAAATCAAGCAGTTTTCCCAGAAAATTTTGCATTAACGTCCGAGGGTCTTCTTTGTTTTTTTTTTTCTTGGAGGGGGGGGGGGGGCAGACTGTTATCAGTTGATGAAAACTGCCACTTAACAATCAGATAATCGCAAAAGTTATGCCCCATGTTCGCAAAAAAAAAAAAATCATTGATTCTCAAATAGCGTAGACAAATAAATGCCAGAGGCTACTATGGCTTTCAACATTTGTTGATGTAGAACGTAGACAGGGAAGTCTCCGCCCTCTTCATGACACCTTAGCTAAATCTGGTACTGATCTTGGTTCTCGGTGGACTTCATGTTTCAACAGTCGCATGAAACATTATGTGTTCGGATCTGTGTGTTCACACTTTGACGACTGGTTCACAGATCCGTAAATCTAAGAGTGTGAAATATACTGCCATAGCTCTCACTCCTCTCCCTTCAAATTGTGTTGTGTCTTGAAGATTTGTCTCTTTCACCCCACTTTGCAACTTTTTACACAAAATGCTGCCTGCTTCCTCATGTGAATTACAGGTGCTCTCGTTTTTTTTTTTTTTTTAATCAAGTGTAAAGTCTCACAAAAGGTGCACTTTTTACACACATTTTGGGTAAATGGTTGCTCTGACCACAATTCATTCACATTATATCATGCCTATCGTCTCTTGTCAGGACACCACCCCACAAAAAAAGAGAAGATTAGGGAAGCTGACATGACAAAGGGCACCTGTGGGTTTCATAACATGAACAGTATGGATCACACATGGCTTTTTCAGATTGTATGGTGATTGTGGTAATGAGGGACTGCTGCTTAGGGGAGCAGAGAGAAGGTCACAGCCCTGGGAGACCAGCACTGTTTGACTCTCTTCTCAGCATGGGAGTCACTTAATGATGCTACCATTTGGAGGCACACCCAAATAATCTGCGGGGGTGTGTGTGGGGGGGGGGGGGAGGGGTTGTCTTTCCCCTCTGGGTTTGCCACAGGCCTATATTTATCTGTTTGCTTCACATATTACGCTGATATGTGGAATGTATTGTTGAATCTCGCCAGACAAATGTGGCTTGTATGCATTAATAGATTAATGAAATGGAGGTGTGCAGTTTGATAAATGATCTTATTATCCAATGTGGTATTCAGTAGAATATTCCTTACACACCAACAGTTTCTTTTTTTCTTTTTTCTTTTTGAGACATGTGAGCAGCAATCCAAATAAAACCATCACAGATTAAAGCATTATATATATATATATATATATATGTGTGTGTGTGTGTGTGTGTGTGTGTGTATATATATGTATATATATATATTCTCTTACTTGTAATTTCACTTTCTTGTTTTCTTACGCCTGATTGCCTTTTCTTTGGCTGCTCATTTATGGTGCATATTTTTTCCACAACACACACAGACACAGAAAATGCAGATGCTCTCTTTAAAAAACATACAGGCAAAAAGAAAAAAAAAAATTAAGATTAAGTGAGTTACAGTTAAGCCTCCTCCTCCTCCCTAGATATTTTAGATAGAACAGAGAAAGAGTCAGTCTGTTCTCTGGTTGAAAAAACAAACAAACACACATTCAGCTTGGGAGTTAGAAATGAAATTTGTCTAGATACAGCAAAACTGAGACGCAGGGTGATTCACGAATAAGATACTTGACCTTTGGCCAAATAACACATTCAATGTATTAACATATTTCTGACTGTCTTACTCTAACATTTTAGTTTTTTTTCAGCCAGGGCAGGAGCAAGACATATTTTCAAAAGAATTGCCTGCAAAAAATCCCCCCGGGCACAAAAACGTCCGTAATCAAACTGCAGAAGAACAGCACAGAGAGATGCTGTGTTACACTGGCTCACTGCGGGCATATTCCACCGAATCACAGACTCCCATACAATGTTTTTTTTTCTTCTCTTTCTTTTTTTTTTAATCACAAACAGTGCATCAACATTGTGAGAGCAGCTTTAATGACAAATCACATCAATCCTAGTGCAGCCTGGTTTCATGAACTCGTTAACTGTACACGTCTTCATGACCACTGGGTTACTGCTGCAAGCACAGGTTGCTGACAACAATAAAAAAAAGTATAAATGTGTCCTCTTGTCTGACGCTCTCCATTCAAATATGGCAGCCCTGCGGTCTGGCTTCAGGGTGTGGAAAGAGAGGGAGTGAAGAATATACATATATATCCTCAAGTGCTTCAGCTCTCAGAATGTCTCTGTGGATGACAGTGTGAGGCCAAGAGAGATGAAATCCTAGGGAAACACAAATGAATGACTAAGCTGTTTCAACAATGACATTACATAAACCACCGCATGCCTCTTTTACTAAACACATAACGTAGACCTAATTTACATACTGCCTGTAAATAAGAAAATACAATAGATGTGTAAGTGAAAAGTAAAAAAGTTCTTTTGATTTATGAGTGCTCTTTGCTTGGAAAACTAAATGCGAAAAAAAGATGAAAAGAAAACCGGTCTACGTAGTATTAACACTGTTATGAGTTATAAATATCTGAAATAATGTTTTTTGAATAACATAGTGGTGTAGCACGAATGAGGTGAAACTGGTTGAAATATTACAGTAATTGTTGCAAGATTAGAAAGACATTTTCAGTTATTCATTACCCTGCACCTGTGCTTAAGGCTCAGTAGAACCAACAGTGCACTTCTCAACTAGTTTGTGTCGGGAAACAGTGTGTCTGCCCAGTCAGCATCAGACCACAACATGATCAGGCTATGCAAAACAAATCCACGTTCAAAAAATGCCTCACTCTTTACCAGTGACTTGTAGCCATTATGCCATTTAGCACCTACAGGTACACACACCGAGAGAAAAAGACTACTCAAACATAGTATCCAGAAATGTATATGTGGTCTCAGAGGATAGTGTTAAAAGCTATGGTACTGACTAGATATTTACCTAACTGCTTCTGAGACTCACTGAGTTATTCTGCGTCAGGTGAAATAGTCTTTAGTAAGCCCATAAAAAAACAACATTTTAAGAAATCATGTGACATTTTGGGAGGAGTAGCAGTTCATATTTAATCACCATTTAAGTATGTATCACTATTTCAACTGGAGTCTGACACTTATCTTGTACCGGCTTTTTGCGGTTTTGCAGAGCAAATTTGTGGTATAATGTCAGGATTATTCATGTACTGTTTTGACTGCAGGCAAATGGGTACCATCTCAACTGACTTAAACATAGTAACTACCAGCAACTGTCCATCTTTAAACCCTTCTTTCCCTCATTAATATAATTGAAGCGATGAATTCTATTTGATAATGGATGATGAATAATCCTTTTAAAGAGGACCCATGGGAGATTTTAACTCAGTTTGAAGAAAGTGAAGCGATTTTGTGAAAGTGAAATGGTCTCTTTGGAATGCGGAATATACCCTAGAGTTAAGAATGTTAAAGGGGTACGCTAGACTAATTATGATTTTTAACTTTTCAAAGAGTGATTTTTACAGCTTGAGGTTCTCATTAAGTCAAGATACAATGCAAATTTGTCTCAATGCTGCAATGACTGTGATTTTAAGTTTGAGGTTCAGAAGCCAGCTTCCACACACACACGCACACAAAAAAAAAACTATAACCCCCCCCCCCCCCATCTTTATTTTTCCCCCCTGTCCAGAAACCCCCATCAGCATCTAACACTGGTCCTGAACCTTTTTACCGACTAGATAAGAAATTTTGCGAGCTGCATTAATGAGTGTGAAATTCAAAGACTCTGCATTTTTAAACATGTTTAGAAATATATAGGTCCTATATTTTTTCAATAATATATTAAACACCGAGAATGACCAAGACAGGAAACCAAGTAAAATGGCAAATATAATTATCTGACATGCATGAGCAAGCAACTACGCGGAACACCTTAACAAAGTAGACATGTAGACGGTATTCCAGCACCCACATTAAAGTTCCACACTAAAGCTCTACGCCGCATTAAATAATTCTCCATTTCTGCAATTCAACATATAGCTCCTCTTCTTTGCATATCTAATGAGGTGCCACTGAATATTAATAAGCACTCCAAAATCTCCACTTATCAGAGGCCAGCAGTTGTGGGGACTGGGAAGTGCTTAACACTGTGAATATTCTTAGGCAGAAAAAACACCCTCCGGGTGATTTGAACATGGTGGTATTTAGTTATAGATCTAAGCTTACGTCTCACCTAAGGAGATGCCCAGAGGGTCGTTGAGTTGCGTGGTGCTGTTTGTTCACGAGTCAAACAGACCCTTGGCACAAATACCAAACTCTCTTTCTGTAAAATCCTGTTGACCCTCTTGCTGCACACTCTGAGCCGTGAGGATGAAAAAGATTGATTCTCACTTAGGAAAGAGAAGTGCTTCAGCTGACTGATCTTTGGTATCCCTCAGGATACCATGTGGCAAACAGTAGATGAGTCTCTTAAGCAATGGTATTAATGTGGTGGGTGTGCAGTGCACCTTTGGAATTATGGTGATATGCTGAAAGCTGCTCTTTTTTTCATGTGTTTTTCAGTTGATTCATAATGGAAAAGCTTCATTCGTCACTTTCACGTTCCTGTACTAAGTGGAACCAAAGGTAGCTGTCATCACCATGTACCATAAGGTTGATATATTCATTCTGTCATTATAGTTTACACTTTTTTTTGTGTATAGACCCATTATAACACTTATCCATATGTTTTCCCGCACCTCTGATGTTTTTTTTTTCCCGATCAATTTTAGTTTTTTTTTTTTATATGTATTTTTCATCCAACGCAACATTTTTCTATAATGACTTTAAATGTACTCAAAGCTACTTAGATTTAACAGACCATTAACAGAGATTAACAGTGATTTTTTTTCCCTTTATATGAGAGGGGTTAGCATATTTTAGCATGTATTACCTGTTTGATACTGTGCTCAGTCATTGTCACAGCAGGTGGGAGGAAGTAGCATATTTTACATTTGGTCTTTTACTGTGAGTCCAAATCTCAGGCACTGATATACTAACTGGGTTTCAAAATGTAAGGCATAGAAAACAGAGGGAAATACTGGTTTGCTGAAACAACCTCAGGTAAATCGTGTCGAGGAAATCATGACATGGAGGCAAGTATTAAAATGTCCCCAGATGAGATGGCAGGTAACTGTAAAACAAGCAACATACTGAGAAGCTGCACACATGACAAAATAGCAAACCTAAAACCCCCCCCCCAAATAAAAGCTACAAATCAATTACGATGAAAACATAAACATAAAATATAAATAATACGTATAAAGGTATACAAAACATCCAAAAACCTCATGGACAACTTTCTAGAGTGGTCACTAAGCATTTTTATATTAGCCCAACATGAATTTGTTAACTTGCCTTAAAAAATGGTATCATGAAGTTTATCTTCTAAGGGTTTCTTGCCTGGTAAAGCAAAACCATAATGATTTTATTTTATAGATGCACAGTGAAGCGACACTGTGCCACACATCAGCCTTCACTGGAGTCTAAAATATGACTTGATGTAAACTAAAACAGAATCATCCTACAGGTCAGGGTATATTCCATGTATAAATATTTGTCAGTATTTGTGCTCAAATTTACAAAGATCTTCAAGTTGGGGATAATGTTTAGCTTGAGACAGATACGGAGATACGATTAATGATGTGTTATGGTCAAATATGTTTTGCCATTAAGCTAGCCAGGCATAAACTAATAAATGTTGTCTTTGTGAGTAGAGACATCATCCAACTACCCAACTGCTTATCTAATTATTTGTTATCACTACTGTTGGAGCAGCAGTGTTAATCAGTAGAGCCCCAGAACGGACAGACTGATCCAGTAGGACACAATGGAAATTTGGTATTGACTCCACTCAATGTAAGCCTATATCAATGTAAGCCTATGTATACATATAATAATGTGTGTGTGTTTTTTTGTTTGTTTGGTTTTCTACATTTTTAATCATGCATGTAAAGGTATCGTTTACTGATGTTTTTCTCTGTTTTTGCCAAGATATTTTGATAGCTATTTTCTGTGGCTACTATGACTGTCAGTCACTTGTCAATATATCAGTGTGACTGATTGGCTCGTTCGATGGTTTTGATCCTTGTTTGATGGTTCTTTGTTACATATTGTAGTGCCTGTTTATTGTGCCTGTTGTGCTAATGATGGTCTTCTGACCGAAAACATTTTTGCACTAGGATGTGCACAAAAATGAAATCTATCTTTTCTATACCTTGACTTCAAGAGATGCTCTTTTTTGGGGGAGGGGCGGGGGGTATTTTCTGTTGTTGTTTTTTATTTCTTATGTTGCACACTCATTTTCCTGTCGAGCAGTGTTGTCACAAACCTCCCAACATTTGTCTGTATCCATGTCTGAAGAAATTTCCTGCCAAAACCATGTTATGGGTCATTCCAAAATTTGAGAACAATTTAGGCATCAACACTTTTGAAAAATTGACCCTTTATTTTATCATTTTCTGTTATGCATTTCAGAAAAACAGGTAATAAACCATCAAATAATTTGATTTGTCCAGCTCAGGCATCAAAGGTACACTTCTCATGTTTTATTTGTTGTGTGCTATGCTTGGCACAACCCTGTTACGGATACTCAAGAACCTGAAAAAAGTATATTTTAAAATATTGTTTAAAAAATCCTTTACTGTTTAATAAATCCTTTAGTAAAGAAAGTCACATTCACACTGAATACTCGTTTAATTTCAGATAAGACCTGATTTATATTAATTTAAGCAATTTTGATATGATATGATGATATGGTAACAGGGTTGAAATAAGAGTAACAGGGTTGCACAAAGTAACAGGGCTGCATGGAATCATTAATTTTTTTGATTGTAGATCATGACATGAATGTGACAAATAAATTCTCAGGACCACAAGAAAATTTCATATATCTTTTCGCTGGTAGATCAACAGGATGAGTAGGAATGTAACCCTGCTACTCTAATTACAGTAACAGGGTTGCATGTAGCAGGGTTGCAAATCAATGCTAATGTTAGCTTTTTCTCAGGAATAGATGTTAGCTGTAGAATGTAACATTACTGTCAAGGTCAAGGACAAACTTGTTTATATAAATAAAGAAAGAGAACTTTGAAATTCATTTGTCTTCTTCTGAAAATATGAGTAACAGAGTTGCATTGGTTAGACTGACACACCCACTCAAGGTTGAAAAGACTGGTAAAATATGAAAAATAGAAGCGATGACTTACCTTTTGTCTACCCATGGTGTCAGCGAATGGCTTGATGATGTCATTTCTTCTGTGTCATGTGACTTTTCCTCTGCCAGGCTAAGTATTTTTCGGTAACAGGGTTGCACGCATGTTGTGGGATGCATAATTACTATCATGTAAAATATGTTGATGATCAAACAAATTGTTTTTACAATTACATACCAAAACAGTTGATTTAAAACTTATTTTATATGCAATGTGGTCACCAAGAAAGTGGGACAAGAGAAAACTGCCATTTTAAGATGTGCTGGAGAGCTATTTGGTATTTTAAATAATACTTTGGAACCACTTTTTCTTTACAACTATTTACATTTTGTCTCAGGACAAGTGTAATTTATGCACCAAGTGCATGTTTTAGTATTTTGAACATGGATTATCTGAAATTTCATGGGAGGGACAGAAAACGCCGTCCAACTCTGGAATGTTCCTTATACCATTCCACCTGACTGACACTGACTGACAAGGAACTGGGCTCTTACCGAAGGCATCGACAAAGCTCTCGGGCTGAGGTGACCCGTGAGTTTCAAGAACTGCAACCAACTATGAACGACAATCAAGTTTGAAACTTTCTAGTGGCCTGGTCCTTCATTTACCAGTTTTTCTTTTTTTTTTTGCCAACAGCCAAATCAGCCCTGCGTCAGATAGCGTTCCCTAGCGAAGGGAACACTAAGCTGCTTTGGGAAATGTTGGATGCACGTGTGTCGGGGTGAACAGATCTAATTCCTCCTCTACTCTGGCTCCTTCAACTTCAATGGTGGTGGTGCCTATCTCCAATTCACACACCCGCATGTAATTAAACACCTCAATGAACAGATTAAGAGTTTCCCCATTTGGAAATTTCATTACCATTGCTGTAATTGGATTCCAAATTTAATTAGCGCTCCATGGTGAAGCAGCAGGTGATGACCAAGGCAGCTGTGAAACGCCGTACAAAAAACAGAGAGGTCGTTTACGGAGACCCGGATCTCCCAGTCATCGGAGAGACGGCGAAATCATAAATGAGACATGTTTACTGACCTGTCGTGACTCATATGCATGTCAATACAAAGCTGTACATGCACAAACATACTCAGGTACTCACACTCATTTGAATATGAAAACATGAAGTGGGCAGTTGTTTCGGTGCTGCTTAAATGCAGGTCACATTGTTTTAGCTTCAGACCAAGGTCAAATATCAAAAAGTGTTTGATACCCCGTATCTTCAGTTACTTCAATTACACTTTCTAATTAATGATTTAAAAATGACAGATTGGATCCATTATGAAAATGATCAGTTGTATGCATCCAGAAATAATGTTAGGTCATAACGATACATATTTGCAACTACATCGAAGATATCTTTTTACTGTCAGTTACACAAATATTTCACTGTATGGGTTCTAACTGGAAATTCACTTGAGTTTGTAGAAAACAGCGATGCCAACGTAACCGCATTAACACAATATTTACGATACAATCTGCAATTTACACCCAGTCAGTAAAAAATCTTGTCAACACAATCCCCTACAACAGGTGTGAGTGTAAGCGGCCTCACAGAGCAGACTGGAGAACCTGTCATCATTCACAAAAACAAAAATGAACACCCTCGACAGGCAGCTCATTCTGAGTGTGACTCCAGACATGTTCCTGACAGAAAACTGATGGGCCTGCTGCTCTGAGCGGATCTTAACTCATTAAAAAATAAATAAATTTATGAATAAATAAATAAATAAATAAACCCACTTCAGAAAGAAGTATGGGTCGTTAATCTGTAATTAAAATCTGTTAAACTTAATCTGTACCATCTCTAAGAAATTGGGCTGTCACATTTCACGTTTCCCTGTTTTGCTACCCTGCTTTTTTCCCCTTATGCCTTTCTTTCTTTCCTTCTTTCTTTCTTTCTTTCTTACTTTCTGTTTGTAGAGTTGAAGGGTAGTTTTCAGGATTGATTTGATTATGCCTACAGAAAAATTGAAAAAAAAATATTTGCAAAATTTCTGTTGTTTTATTGTTATGTTGTGAATTTAGCCTCTGGACAATATTCTGAGTAACACTAATAAACATCTAAGAACTGCTAATATCCACTAAATCTGAACTAGACCAGTAAATCTGGATTAGATCACTCAATGTGAATGAGACTACCAAATCTGAACTGGATTGCTAAATGTGAATTAAACCACTAAGTCTGAACTACATCACCAAATGTGAATCAGACCACTGCACCTCAGCTAGAACCACTAAATGTGAATTAGAACACCAAATCTGCACTAGACCACTGAATGTGAATTAGACCAGTAAACCTGAAGAAGACATGGGCTGTCACTACGACCTATGGTATGTCTGTGTCTAAGAATGTGGTGTCATAAGAAAACACTCACTCACTCTCACTCATTATCTAAGCCGCTTATCCTAATTAGGAGCATAAGAGAACGGTTGGATCAAAATGATCTCACAAAGGTCTGAATAATGTAATGTTACATATAATTCTATGGTATGAGATATAATCGTTCTCTGTCATTTCTGAAAGTCTGTCTGTCACCTCATGTGGCAACTTAGCAGCTCAGCTCCGTCTCAACTTCTCTCGAGCACTCTGGACAAACTTTTTGGCTGCATGCATAAGACACAGACTCCACACAATCTCTTGCTGTCAACAAGGTCATTAAGGAGCATCTCTCAAGATCTCTCTCGCCGCCAAATGCTGACTCACTGCCGTTTTGGAGGACTGAAACTGGGATGCATCCCGCACTCAGTAGCATAGCTGCCAAACACACGTGTGTCCCAGCATCCTCTCCTAACAATAAGCACCTATTCAGCATCGTGTGTATGAGACTCCTGTGTACTGCCAGATTAACAGTTTGAAAGAGCTATGTTTTTAAAATGAAACTAGCAACCTATTCGCCTCAGCCATATAATAACGTCAGCAGCCAAGCAAATGTTCTGATGCACAAAGGTTATTTACTGTGTTGATTTGTTATTCTACCGACTGAATTTACTGCCTGGCAATTATGTAACACGCAGACATGCCCTGTCAGTTCAAATCATTCAAGCTTCTCTCTAAAGCAAATATTGCAGCATCATAAAAAGGGGACGTAAACCTCAGATCAATATTCATTTTTGCATAAGGGTTTTTTTTTTTTTTAATGTGATGTATCTGGAATTATAGATTATGTCTTTAATATTGTGTAAATTTTGTTGTAGTGAATTTGTGCTATTATAATGGACCAGAAAGATTTCATTTCCAAATAGAATTGACAAATTGAACAAGAAACCAGCATTAGTACTGTATTTATTAGTACAAACCAATATTCTGGAGGAAGTATTTGAAATTATGAAACATACAGAAAATACATAACTGACCCAGGTCTGAGCGGGTAATCTCCGGCTAGGAATGCTATGATCCTCCACTGATATTTCTCCTCATCTCATTTCCCCTTACTGGGCCCTTACAGCCAGTCTCCACTGGCTTATCTTATGTAGGTCGTAATTCAGTGGACAGAAGAAAATTAAAAATGCATATGGACGTTTCCAAATACCTTCGGGCTGCACTTATAAACTGTACCGAGATAAATGCACAAACACAAGCCCAGTGCCAACAAATTCAGCGACTTATAACTGCACCATCCGCTGGAATCATTTAGAACTTCCAATTCCAAACGTCTTGGCATGGAGCCAGGGTTAATTTGATAGAATACAACCCCAGTGCCCCTATAAACAGTCGAGACATTTCATCCTTAAAAAAAATGGCATTTTCTCTTTGAAAGACAGATTAACGTTGCATAAGCATTCTTGTCATTTCTGCCAGTCGTTTCAGAGCGCGGCTTTTGGATAAATCATATATTTGGAGTCGATGGCTCCCTCTGATTTATACAAATGAATTAAATAAAAAGCCTGAGGGGAAAAAAAAAAAAAAACTTTTCTTTTCCCAAGTAAGACAAACCACGACGACAGAGATAAAAGCAAAAAAAAAAAAAAAAAAAAGAGAAAAGAAGGAACGAAGCGACAGAGACGGGTACGAACCTCCGACAGGAGACATCGTGGAATCGGTAATTCATTTAGAGAGAAAACAGAATAGCTCCTAAACATGTCTCACAGGATCATGGCGCCTCATGCTAGAGGTCAGGACCCTCAAAGAACCAAATAATTAATCATTAAGCCTCCGACGAGAGGAAGGGAGGGCGGGGGTCGGGAGGGGTGGGGGGGTCGTAATGGGTTTTCAGCGGAGGAGTCTGTTTGGCCCTCTGTCGATCAGTTCTCTCTCTCTTGTAAGCAGGTACAGGCTGTCTGCTGGAGCTAGTTCATACTACGCAGGCTTTTGCTGGATTAATGAGTGCTCAGGATGTCTAATCTTTATTGTGGCCGATACAGCAGACACAAGAAAAAGTGCAGATTAAGATAAACAGATTGAGTGTTGCTTTGAAACTTCAATCTTTTTTTTTTGTGTGTGTGACTGATTCACAGATTGTAAAGTAAATGTTTTTAAATTGCTAAGTACTCTTGTTTAGAATACTCTCTCCAGCCAACAACAAACAGATCTCTGTACTTGGGTTTTAGCCCTGAATACTGACAAAGACTCCAATGTATTCATGTCTGAGGAACACTTCTGCTTGTTGGTTCAACCATTTGGTTCAGTTACTTATGACCACTCTCTGCTGAAATGCATGGGAAGTACACATCTACATTTAAACAATAACTCTAAACAGAAATGCAAGTTAGTTCATTTATTTATTATAGTTCTGTTTCTATATATTTTCCTAGTAAATAGCTGGAATTTTAGGGAAGCGTTTTACCCCAAGCCCTGGGGTTAAAAACAAAACAAAACAAATCAAACAAAACACTACTGTACTTCACTGTGGTCTGTTTCCTTTGTTATTAACATTGCATTTCTCCATCAGTCTCACTCTCCCTCTGTGAAATACAGCTACCATGGTGAGACACATTATAATAAACACTTACTTTTCGCTGGCTGAGAATGAAATAAAACCCCTCAAGCTGCACTTTCAGTCCCACACTAGCGTTCGGTCTTGGAAGTTTTAAATTACCTTCAAGTGACTTTTGGAACACTGTTATCTATTTTAAAATCTGTCTGAAATTTACAGCAATGAGGGGCGCTATCGATCAGAGAGTCTGCTGTTTTTTTTTCCTTTCTTTTTTCTTCTTTCTTCCTTTTTTTTTTTTTTTTCTTTTTGCAGCGTTGCCCTCGGGGTCTGGCGGGTGCTGCCATGAACATAGTTACCAGAGCACCACTTATGACACAGAGATAAAATGCTTCTGATCTTGTTGTGGAGAAAAGCCTACAGATTGCAGAGGAAAATCAGTTTGTGACGGCGGGAGACAGAAGCAAACCCCTTTCCCCACGGACTACGCAGTGAACATCAGCTGTGGAGAAGACATGGTTTCATACGTCCCCCCTGCCACTCCAGTGGAACCAAAGAGATGAATTTGTGCGATGTTAAAATTTACGATACAGGGAATTGTACTCGAGTGATGTCTTTGTCTCAGTACTCGGCCCAGCTGTCTGGGTGCTCCAAAGTGACCTCTATAAGTTTATTCATTCCCACTGTGTTCAGAAGCTATGTCAGAACACACACACACACACACACACACACACACACACACACACGCTCTCGCCAAGGGCTGGATCTCAGGCTGGGTTCAATCACACACTGCAGTGTATTAATTCAACGGACTGACATACTCATTCACAGTCCAAAATAAATCCAAAATTTAAAAAAAAAAAAAAGAGATGCTGAATTAAGTAATTTCAAGTTCAGTTAAGATAAGAATATACCATTTACCGCTCACAGTGTGAAACTGCTGCTCGCCTTGTGAAGTTCTCAGTTGCAGGGCAGTTACCTGAGAGAGAGAGGTGGGAGGAACTTGCTGACACACCCTCTTACCCATATGAGGCTAATCTTATCAGATTTTTCCACACACTGAGGTGAGGGAGAGTGTGTCATTTTCTTGACTCTCTCTGCAGTGACATAGGCAGCTGGGCATCTCTGGTCATGTTTGAAGAGTGAGATGGAGAGAGACCCTGTGTCCTTTCCACTACTGGTCTCCCACGGCAACCACGATGGGATGTCACTTCTTTTTAAACTGATACTGGTACATGATATGGAAAAAGTAGAGCCCAAAGTGTCATAATAAAACAAATACACGAACAAAAGACTTTTGAAAATGAAAGCCTGATATAAATAAATTTGGCAATTGAATCAGCATTGTTTATGTATTAGTCTGAGCAATTAGCAATTCTCATCTTGCTTACTAGCAACTTGGATGCAACCCATTTGCAAAGAGCAGAGAATAATTTGTTTACATGCGACAAATTTAACATAACCAGTCGGAAATGTGCATACATATCGTCACATGTAATTTCATGTTTTGACATCCTATTCACAATAGCGCTACAAAGTGGTTGCCAAGGTTACAACACAACAAAGAAAAGTGTTCTTATGGACTTTTTTAAATAAAGGTTTGCATATACATATTATTTATAAAGCCATATATTATAATAATAAATAGTATTTTATATATATATGTATGCTTAATACAGTTCTACAAAACCACATAATCAGATGCTGTCTTTGAATAATTTACCACACTTTACAAACTAATGGTCATCTGAGTGGTCCTTTAAGATTGACTTTATGCATTTCCTGTTAATTTCCTCTTTGAAAAACGGGTGAGGTGGTATAAGATATAGGAGGACACTGTATACCTAATGTCAACGTCAAATGACAAACACATACAAAAAAAAAGAGGTGTTAAAACAATGTGTACCACAAATATATCAGAGTGCTAAACAGATTAGCTTCCCAGGTTGAGAAAGCAAGACCTGTTTATCTGAAACCCTATTTACCCCGTCAAGGTAGAGGCCACGAATGGGGTGTTAGTAGGACAACCTTCTCATTTGTTCTCTTGGTCATGACTCGTTTGTGATAATTTTCCTCAAAATACGATAATTTTAAGTGTCTGGTAAGCTACTTTAACATTTCCCATCTGGCAATGAACGGAAAAAAATGATTTAGCTTACAAAATGTAGGTTAAAGACATGTTGCATGTTGTGTTGTGTTTCTTGCGCTCTTTATGAAGTTACCACTGCTCCCCTCAGTCACCACTCTCAAAGTCAATTCAATAGTGGTGTGCAGTTTGCAAATGAATCTTTCTTTTTGAACAACTCTTTTTAGCGAGTCGTTCATTCACCAGCACAACTGAATCGTTCTTTTTTTTTGCTTGCTTGTTTTTTGTTTTGTTTTGTTTTTAGTTGTCTTTTTTTCTAATTCAGTCAACTGCACGCAATCGGTCGGAAACCTCTGGTATCACTACGCTGTGCTCACAGCAATGCGCTAATAACAATCAGTAAAGAGCAAGAAAGTGTGGACTAATGCCCCCCCAAAAAAACAGGTCGCAGTAACGTCCGCCTCTAAAGAAAATAGCCTAATTATCTTACTGAACTGACAAGTGTTTAAATTAACCCCGGTGAGGTGATGATTTTTAATCTTTGTATTACAAACAAAAGGATCTGAATTTAGTGAAACCACTGTAGTGTCTCGACTCGAAAAACCCGAGTTCAAAAGCACGAGTTTGAGCTCGGACAGCTCGAGACTTAACTCATGTTCTTGGTCGTTCTGTCGATTCAGTGGATATGCCATTGATACACCATCTTCAGAAACACGGATGTAAGAGGCTGAAAGACATGCAGGCTCACTTTTGTATGACAAAACAGAAACGTTTGTGTAGCTAATAAATGAGACGTATTGGTTTATGTTAGCTGATTAAAAATTTGATATTGTAAACGTTTCTTTCAACAATTAAATGATAGCACTGTTTGTTTGAAAGAAAAAAAGAACATACACATGTTTTAAGAACATACACATAATTGTGTGATGTTAAATGTGTGTGTGTGTTTATATATATATATATATATATATATATATATATATATATGGATATGTGTATATATACCTACACACACACACATACAAATGTGTATATACATACATATACATATACATATTTAAATTTTGATGGGGAGGTTTCAGCAGAATCTCTGTTTCCCCCCATGAAAATGTTTCATCAGATGTGTAAAGATTTTCATGTCTGTTCTTTGGGATAGGTGAATGCATCGATGAGCCTGTGGTTTAATAACCGGCTTAACTGGTTTAATAACTGGCAATTTGTATTGCTCCTATGCTACGGATCCCTTACATTACATGTAAGGTGATATTACTCAGTCTTGCCATGATGGTCTTTTATCTCCATAACATTGGAAATAACCACTAGATGAGTTCATTAATTCTTGTGTCTTTTGTGGGAACTGTTATTACTACCAAGTATATTGTGTGCAGATTGAAACTGCAGTGCTGAATAGTTTGTATGGAACTTTTTAGCCTGTCTGTGGCAAGAGCCTCTTTAAATTGGTGGGCACGGAGTGAATCTGCCAAAGACAATGGCCTCATTCACCAACCGCTCTTAAGAAACATCTTCTTAAAACCCACTTGCACAGTTTCTGACATTCACCAATGTTTTCTTATTTGGGATTCGTTCTTAGGTAAGAACAGAATCGAGGCACACTCAGGAGCACACTTTCACACATTTGAGAGCTAACATGTTTGTGCAAGATAATTGTTTATTGCGTTTTCTTCGATTCTATAGTTGTATAATATTATAGGATTTGAATTACAGTAAAATTTTTGGCATTTACAATATTTTTTTACAATTATTTTTATTATTTTACAAAGCATTACAGTTTTTTTTAAATAAATAAATACTGCACTAACGCTTCATGTAACACTCCATAAAGTAGTGCATATTTATTTATACTTTTATACAATGAACAAAAAGAGCAATATGGGAATGTAACAGTTGATGGGGACTGTGATAAGTGAGCAGTAGTTTTACATAGCCTGCTCTACTTATGGGTTATCCCATCTGAAACCAGACAGGTTGTAAAGCAGGTGTGTGAGAATCAGTCAGTTTTACTTTTATACATGTGGATAAATATTAAAATACAAATACCTGCACAGAGCAGACGCAGCCATTGTAGCCTTTGCTCCTGTCTGCTACTGTACACGCATTGCATTGCACCATTAAAGCAGGAACAGAAGTGATGGCTCAAGCTACTTGTTGGTTTTTAGAAAAGAACCCAGAATTTTTTTTTAGTGTGACGGAAACGGGCTTCCGTGGATTTCTGTGTGTGTACATGGCCCTTCAGTCTCATGCCCTTTCATGGGGATTGGTGGGGCATTATCCATGCTAATTAGGAACAACTGACACGTGCTTTCAATTTATGAGGACAATGGGGCTGTTTCTCAATATGCGTTCTTCTCTGTACTTGCGTCCTCGTCCTCATGGACTTGTGAGACGTCATCAGTCACGGCCTAAGTACTGTTCCAATTCAAAGTTCACATCTAGCCAAGTACAGATCAAATACCTGGAAGTGCTCTTGATTCGTGGGTCTTATCAAAGATGTATGAGGAGATGACTTGTGTGGACTCGGGTAGTCAAGTTTCCCAGAATGCATTTCACACAAAGTAGCGGCAATGGTGGCAGAGGAACTACCACATAACTGTAAGTTTCGCATTATGACTGTTATTCTATCACCAAATGTAGTTTCTAAGATTTCTCAGGTGAGAAAATAATCTTTCATATTTCAAATATTGGTTGATAAATACAGCACCTCCTTCAAATGTTGTGCGAGATGTGACATCTGCGACCGGACCAAGCTAGCTCTATCCGTTAGCTCTCTTTAGCCGAGCTGAACTGTGATGTTAGCAAGAACGCTGTTGTTCCAAACGCAGACTGAGCGCACTGCATCCTCCCATCCTCTGCAGTCTGGACTCCCGAGTATAACTTGCCAAGTCCAAACTCCCAAGGGCGGAAGTCTGTACTTGACCTGCTCCGTATTGAGAAATGGCCTGGGATTCATCATTATAAGAACAAATGTGCAAACAATTCTGCGGTTTAAGAACATGAATCTGATGTAGACTTCTCTTAGGACCTTTCTCAAGAGCAAATTTAAGAAAAAACCTAGGAAGATATTGGTGAATCAGGCCCAATGACTTTTTTTCGCATTTTGTCTTGTTCTGTATAGGCCTAGAGTCAATTGTCTATTTTGCTGGGACCTTCACTCTTACTCTGAGCTTAGCAGAGGCACTATTGATACACGAAAAAAGTTTCTGTGGCAATTGGCTTTAGAGTTTAAACCGCTGACCAAAACTTGGGCTTTTCGGTCTTATGCAGTAAATTCACACTGTCTAAGCAGGTTTTGTCATTTGGCCGTCACAGTCAAGCGGTAATACTGCACTCTGTCCCGGAGCGAAAAACCCTGAGCGCTGGTTGATGACTTGGCCGACGTTCAGTTGCAAATCGAATCTGGCACTCTGGTTTAGGACTGTTCGGGAAAAATTCTGGCGATAACAAATTAAGAATGGAGGAGATTTAGAATGTGTTCCTGCATCAGCTTCAGGCTGAAGAAGAAACTCAGTCTCTTTGTCTCACTGGTTTCTCCACATGGACAAAAAAATAAAACAGCATGTTTGATATTATTCTCCTCTGAGGGGATGTAAATATCTCTGTCTGCTTTTGAAGCAAATCCCCTGGATTAAAATATCCATCCATGCTCTCAACGCAGACAGGCAGACAGGGTTGAACAGTTTAAGAAACATCTGTATTTCCTCAGACATGTGATTTAGTACAAATGTGTGTGTGTGTGTGTGTGTGTGTGTGTGTGAGAGAGAGAGAGAAGCATAATGTTTGTACCCGGTCTTTACTTTATATAGCACTACTCTGCTCACTAAAACCCACATTTCTTCAAGGACCCACAAGTCCTTCATGATCTGCCTTTTCAACACACTCTCAAACTTTGAGGCATAATTAATTAGACATAGGCTCAGACAGATTTAATTAAATTTTCCATTCATTTCGTGTTTTAAGGTACTTTCTGTCAGATGATCAAAGGAGACAGAACGAGTGTCAGAAGGTTCAGGAAGAGCCTGCTCGATTTTAGTGTTTACGGCCGCATTCCTTCCCATATTAGCCAGAAACAGAAACATGTGGCATTTTGAAGACCCTAAGTCATCCCATTCATGGAATAAAGATGTGTGTTTATATAACCTTATATATTATACTTCCCAGGAAAGACTTTTGGCTTATGCGTTATGTATCAAAGTCTATGTGACTGTCTGTCTTTGCTCAGATGAAAAATGGAAATAATCAGTGGTGGTTTATCATCGGCAGGGCCAGCTGCAGTAGCATGCGTACTGGGCCGCCACACTGTGACTGTGTTTTCCATTACTTACGGTGGTAAGAACTGGATATCAGACAAAAGCTCCGTGACCCAGACTAAAGCTCAAAATGTGGTGCAGCCTGATTTTGAGAGCACATAGGCTAAACATGGTTTTACTGGCTCCAACAGATATTAAACTACTACTACTACTACTACTACTACTACAACAACAATCCCCCCTCCCCCTTCCCTCCAGAGCGACGTGGAGGCAGCTTTGTTTAATATAAAATCACTCTCTGACAAAGCACAGAGAGTCAATATTTTAACTGAAAGAGAAATTGCTCGGATGTTTCTTGAACTTACATGTCTGTCAGTTTGACATCTCTGACTGGTCTACCACTGATGGGAAGTCGGGGGAATAAGCTATTTCAGTCTGGTCTAATAAGGGGTGGAGACCTAATATGCAAATCAGAGATGCATCGCCATACTGTTGTCCAATCACAGTGTTCATTTGAAGACAAGACGGTGCATAGGTGTTACCATAGTAGATATGATAAGAGCAAGAAACATGCACACATGGCACATGCTCTTCCAAACAGTTCCAAATCTTCCACTGTAAAAATCTGAGGCCAGATTTCTGTTTCAGTTTCAGTAAATCAGCTAGACATCTAGCACAAATTTCTCATAAAACCATTTTCCTGACAAGTTTCTCTACAAAAATCCCAAACATGAAGGTACAGAAATACCAGACGATATTTATTTAGCCAAACGCAGAAGGACGGAGCGAGAATGCTTTTGTTACATGTCGTGCGACACCACACACACACACACGCACACACACACACATATATATATATATTTGAGGTACATTTTGATGGCTTTGTGTGGTTTTTCGGTGCCTGTGCCTTTATACTAGGGACTCTCAGTGTTCTGTAGTAGCTGACTGCCTTTGGAAAAGATGGATATAAAATTCACACTTGTTATCATCTGTTACTAACCTTAGAGTTCTCCTGGACATGTCAAAATCACATTGAATTGGTTTGGAGGGCTTCTTTCCTTGTAAAGAACAAGTCCTGGTTTTGTATTTTTCTCTACAGGAGAGGTCCGGGAAAAAAAAAAAAAAAAGATTCTTTCACTCATCAGTTCACACTTGGACAGCTGCAACCCCTTTCTTGGAGGACAGCATTCCAAAGGCATCCAGAGGGTGTAGCTGATACAGAGTGAATTTATTTATTTATTTATTTATTTTACTTGAGCCAAGAAATCAAAATCACTTTGGCTCTATATTAGCTTCCAATTCAGTATCATTTACAAAATTCTGTCCTTCGCTTTCCAAGTTATAAACTCGCCAGGTCCTCTAAAACAGTCAGCTTATGACTATTAATCGTGGGTGAACACA